>NC_134021.1:15965000-16100000 GCF_040712315.1 Castanea sativa | reverse complement strand
ATTTTTTTTAGGTAATAAGTAAGCTTTAACCTACACATATATATCATACAAAAATAAAATAATGATAAGGAAATATGGAAATAAAGAACAGTACTTCAGAGTCCATATAATTAGAATAAGGAATAGCAAAAGTAGCCTACCTGAATTCAACAAAAACCAACTACAAATTGCATAATCCTCATCAATAGACAAATTGTCGGTGACTGTGATTAAAAAAAAAGTGTTAGAAGACTATTTATTTCTTTATTAAAAAAAGAAAAAAGAAAAGAACTATGAACATTAACATACTTGTTATTTTCTTAAAAAAAAAAAAAAATACATACTTGTTGAGATGGAACAATTAGAAAAGATCTTTTGTTTTTATAAGTAGAGTTTCTTTTTCCTGTATCTATTTATGCAGTGACTGTAACACTTAACCAACCTTAATTAAGAAAAATAAAAATTATCACAAAGAATACATATCAAGTGTAAATATTTCTGTAAAATGAAAATACAAATTAGAAGAGACAAACTAACCAAAATTGCAGTTAGATAACACATCCGCTATGTAAGTCTCATAGCTTTTGAGCTTAATTAATATGCTGTAAACATCAAATTCCAAAAGAAGTTATAGATTAGTGGTATTAAATAGAATTTGGTGACAGAGGTTCCAAAAACATAAAAGCTTAAATTATTTGACATGAACGGAAAGAAAATGATGAGTAAATACCTTTTTGAGTGGCTTCCTTTGGTACATAGTCACCGACTCACCTATTACTAAAATGCAAAAATGATTGTTGCTCTTAGTATAAAAAGTAGGGACTTGAGGATGGAGATGGGAATTAATTTTTTTTTCTATGGAAGAGATGGGAAGTAATTTGATAACATTAATTATAACTGCTTAATGATAATGGGGAGATTTAAATTTGTTGGGTAGAAGTTTGAGGTTGTGTGTATGACTAAAATGTGGGTGTGCGATTTTTTATTTATTTATATATTTTATTTTGCAATAACGGTAGATGTGTTTTTTTTTAATCATATGGCAAATGTGTTTTTACAAAGAAACGTGTGTTTGTTTTAATTTTTATTTTTATAAATGGATAAAAGAATTTGAAAACCATCAAGAGAGTGGTCTTGTTTTGTACGCAACATTTTAATGGGAGTTAAAGATGTGTCTACTTATAAAAAAAAGAAGAAGAAGGTATATATCTATTTAGTTTAGTTTTTTATATATTTAGTTTTGTTTTGGAATAAAGGTGGGGTGTTTTTTTATAGGAAAAAAAAAAAAAACAACATTGCTTGGTTGTTTAACTTGTTTAACAATAGACGTATAGTTACTTTGAAGAAGTGGGTTAGTAAAAAAGTGTTCCTATTTTGTTAGCAATGTTTTAGTGCAAGTTAGATATGTATTTTTTACAGGATATCTTTTAGTTTTGTCTCCACTTAAACCTAGGGGTGTAGGGGTATTTTGGAACAAAAAAAAAATTTGATCCAGGGGAAGCTTCTTAAATAATAGTATAGAAAATACTTCCCATATCTCCATCCCCCAAGTCCTTGCTTTATATACTAAGAGGAACAATAATAATAGGTGACTACGTGCCAGAGGAAGCCACTCAAAAAGGTATTTACTCATCATTTTCTTTCCATTCATGTCAGATAATTTAAGCTTTTATGTTTTTCGAATCTCTGTCACCAAATTCTATTTAATACCATTGTTCTATAGCTTCTTTTGGAATTTGATGTTTACAACATATTAATTAAGCTCAACATCTATGAGACTTACATATCGGATGTGTAGTCAATAGCAAAAATGTAAGTATCTTTCATGACCTCTATTTAGAATGCCTCATGCGTGTTGGGCTTTCAGTATTACATTTGCTTTTATGAGTTGTCATTCACTATTTACTTTCCTGTATTTCGTTTATATTTCGTTTCTTTGCTTTGTTATCATTATCTTTTCTATACCATTATTTTGTCTTAAAAAAAAACTTTCACGTTTTCTTATATTCCTGTTACACCCTCATGTTTCTTGTATTCCTTTTTTTTATGACTACATTTTTTTATATTCTTGTGTTCTGTTCAAATATGAGTTCTAGTTGAACTCAAATTTTCTTATATTCACGTTTTTAAATATGAGTTCTTATATTCCTAAATGTCATCACATACAATTCAATGGATCAATGCAAATTATTCTTAACATTAAAGTATTTTCCTAAAAAAAAAAAAACGTAATGGTAAGGGAATGTTTGCTTTTTAGCCTTTATACAGTTAACTTTCATAAACTAATAGTCATGTTCACATTTTCAAATATGAGTTATAATTTATGGGTGAAATAAATTTTTCATCACATCCCTATTTTTTTTTTTTTTTTTTTTTTTTTTTTTTTTTTTTTGCGATTAGAAATTATATTAATCCCAAATTATAATTTATGCAAATTATTAAATTTTACCCAAAAAATAGAAAAGCCTCTGAGCATGCGCTCACGCGCATGCTCAAAGGCTAGTAATTAATAATGAATATTGAATGGTAATGCCATAGTCATTGATCACTCTTACATAATACATTATTGGGAAAATTGCAACTTACCTACATGTGGTTTGGCTAAAATTTAAGTTGCCTATCTGTAGTTTGAAATTTGACATTTTAACCACCTAAGGTCAGCTCAGTTAATTTTTTGTAATCCACTTTTATAAAAAAAAAGAGTCAAATATGTAATTTTCACTACTTTTATGTCATTTTCCTCCAAGAACACAAAAAACATAAAAATACAAGATCAAATAAGATAAAAAACAATCCAGAGGAATACTTACATCATGGGATTTCAAACCACAAGTAGGCAACTTAAATTTTGGTCAAATCACAGGTGGGTAAAATGTCAAATTTTAAACCACAGGTGGACAACTTAAATTTTGGCCAAACGACAGGTGGGTAGATTGTAATTTGCCCATCAATTATAAAATTTATTATGTTTTTACCGTCAACATCTATTATATATATATATATATATATATATATATTTTAATATCATCGTTGATAACTGTTAGTGCCACGAATGAGTTGACGTAATGAATTTGTAGAGGCGGGAACTTGAATCAAATAACCTAGCACAGTTTAAGAAGAAGACAGAGACAAGGAACAATGAAGAATACTAGTCCTTGGCCAAGGTTCGAGGACAAAAACTTATATTAGATTGATCTCAAGGAAGATTTGCTACAGTTTTCTCTCTCTTTGGGATTCTCCATGAGCCCCTCTTTCAAGAGGATCTCTTACATTATATAGCCTCTTTCAGCTGATCTTGGGCCTCCATTTGTTGATCATGGAGGCCATTACTCGAGTGCTTGTCCCATTAGATGCCTCCTCGAATTTTCTGTGAGTTTTGGCAACAAAGATAGCATTGATCAGGGGTCTTCTCCACATAAATGTGGCCAGAGGGTTTGGTAGGGAGCATTAAATATGGTAGCAGCTACCACCCCTTCAGACATGTTAGGACTAACCCCATCTCTGAAGCTATTCCCCTACAGTGTGACCTCCTCTAGTAGTGTGCCATTGACGTGGCCAAGGCTTGCCTCCTCGGCCTTGCCGTTTGAGGGTATGGTCCCCTTAAAACTATATTAACCTCCTCAGCCTCGGATATGACACATGGCACTATTACCTTATTAAATTTCTATGTCCTACAATAACCAAGACAAATGATCAAATAATTCAAGAGTACAATGATGTAATACTTCACAATTCAAACCAATAAGTGCAAACCATTAAATACAAAAATATGACATAAGATGGGCTATATAAACTTAACAAGTAAAGTCTCTCATTATTAGTTCCAAAATTTAAATTAATAATAAAAAACTATCGAGTAAAGTCTATCAAATTTATCACAAAAAAAAAAAAAAAACGCAATCAATGTGAGTTTTGGTTAGCTCAACAAGCAAAATCTCTTATTGTATAATGAGACTAAATGCACCTATGCCCGTTACTAAGGCATAGGTTGTAGTACAGTGTTTCCATCTAGATCCTCCAGTCTAAATGCACCTATGCCCGCTACTAAGGTGACGCAATAAGGGTCTTCCCAATTTGCCCCAGGAAGGGTTTTTTGTATTGCTAACCACTTTTCTGAGGACAAGGTCCCTTGGCATGAGTGGCTGAGACTTCACCTTTTTATCGTATCCCCGCCTCAGCTTGTGTTGGTAGTGGGCCAGTTTTATTGTTGCCATCTCTCTTTTCTCCTTGGCTGAGTCTAAACTTGCACATAGCTGACTATCATTGTTATGCTCCTCAAACTGATCTTTTCTCATCGTCGGGAATTTTGTTTTCACAAGTATAACTGCTTCCACTCCATACGTCATGGAGAAGGGGGTTTACCAGATTGATCTTCTCGAGGTAGTTCTTTATGACCATAGTACATGGGGCAACTTGTCTACCCAATTCCCTTTCGCCTTGTCCAGTCTTTTCTTCAAACCATCAAGGATCACCTTGTTGGTGGCCTCGGCCTGCCTGTTTCCTTGTGGGTATGCAGGGGTAGAGTAGTTGTTCCTAATCCCAAGTTTGCTACAATATCTCCTGAAGGCCCTATTGTCGAATTGTGTTCCATTGTTAGATATGAGGGCGTAAGGTATGTCAAACCACGTGACAATGTTTCTCCACGCAAATCTCTTCACGTCCTAGTCTCGGATATTAGCCAATGGCTCGGCTTCTACCCATTTCGTGAAATAATCTGTCTAATGAGCAACCATCTCTGGTTTGCAATAGCCCGAGGGAATGGGCCCATGGTGTCTAGACCCTACTAAGCGAAAGGCCACGTGCTAGAGAGTGGGTTTAGTTCCCCTCCGGGTTGGTGGATGTTTAGGGCGTATCTCGAGCATTGATCACATTTCCTCACATAATCCCGGGCGGAATTCTGCATACTGGGCCACCAATACCCTTGGGTAAGGGCTTTCTGTGCCAAGGATCTTCCCCCTGTGTGGCTCCCACAAATCCCTTCATGTAGCTCTTCCAACAATGGCTCTGCTGCCTCTAGGTGTACGCATAGCAGATATGGCCCAGAAAAAGACCGTCGATACAATTTTTGCTCTTGAGATAGCCAGTATTGTAGGGCGCGCCTCTAGATCTTCACAGCCTCTACCTTATCCTTTGGCAAGTCTCCACTCCTTAGGAATGCTACTATGGGGTCCATCCAGTTGGGTCCAGCTCGGATGGCATGCACCATGGTCGAGCTCTTATCCTTCCACCTCGACCTGTCTAATTCCTCCACTATGATTAATCATGGCAGAGCACCATTGGACATTGTTACCAGTGTAGCTAGTGAATCAGTATGGAAATTTCTATACCGTGGTACTTGCTTCAAGGTGAACTTCTAGAAATGTGCCTGGAATTGCTTTATCTTGCCCAAATAGGCTTGCGTCCTTACATCCTTGACCTCATACTCTCCTAGTACTTGCCCCACTATTAGTTGGGAGTCACTGAAGACCTCTATGCTGTTTCCTTCCAAGCCTTTTACTGCCTCCAATCTCGACCATAACGCCTTGTACTTGGCCTCGTTGTTAGTGGCCAAGAAGGACAGCTTTAGGGATTTCTCCAGAACTATCCCATTCGGGGAGACAACTCCAACTCCAACTCCTGAGCCCCTATGGTTGGTAGCCTCATCTGTGTACACAGTCCATGGAGGGGATATTTCAGCGGCAAAAACTCCAACAGCTTCCTAGTCTTGTACACCCTCCTTAGTTTGATCTTTTGAGAATTCAGCGACGAGGTCAGCTAGGACTTGGCCTTTAATCGATGACCTCGGCTGGTACTTGATGTCAAAAACCCTTAGCATAGTTCCCCACTGCACCACCCTTCCAGAATAGTTTGATTTCCGTAATACCACTTGTAGGGGGAGCTAAGTCAGGACCACCATCGTATATGCCTGGAAGTAGTGCGACAACTTCTTGGTAGCGTGGATGAGGGCTAAGACGGCTTTTTCTACGTGAGAGTACCTCATCTCGGCATCTTTCAGAGATTTCCTAACGTAGTACATTCGCCTTTGAACCCCAGAATCGACCCAAATCAAAACGAGGCTAATCGCGTGGTTTGTGACAACTAGGTAGGCATAAAGGACCTCCTCTTGCCCAAGACAGGACAACACCAGCGGATTTGACAAATACTCCTTCAGTTCTCCAAAGGCTCGATCACACTCCTCAGTCAAGGAGAAATCCTTCCACTTGTGCAGAAGTTGGAAGAATGGTCTGCATTGGTCAGCCGACCACGATATGAACCTGTTCAAGGCTGTTTTCATGCTTGTCAACTGCTGCACCTCTTTGGGGTTCCGAGGTGGATGTAGGTCGTTTATGGCCTTGATCTAATTTGGGTTGACCTCAATACTGTGATGTGTTATCATAAAGCCCAGGAACTTCCCTGCGCTCACCCCAAATGAACACTTTGAAGCTCTCAACCGTAATTGGTGTTTCTAGATCACTAAAAAGGCTTCCTCCAAGTCTTGTATGTGCTCGAACGCAACTTTGGTTTTTATCACCATCTCATCTATATAGGCTTCCATATTCTTACCCAGCTAGGCCTCAAACATTCTTGTCACCATCCTTTAGTAGGTGGATCTTGCATTTTTCAACCCAAAAGGCATCACTCTATAGTGGTAGTTGCTGAGGGAAGTCCTAAAGGCTGTTTTTTCTTGGTCGGCGAGCGCTAGAGGGATCTGGTGGTATCCTTGGAAAGTATCAAGAAAGCTCATCCGAGGGTGTTCGAAGATGGCGTCTACCAACTGGTCTATCCTTGGGACAAGGAAGGGGTCTTTGGGATAGGCCTTATTGAGATCAGTGAAATCCACACAGACTCTCCACTTCCCATTCTTCTTTTTCACTACCACAGTGTTAGCCAGCCAATCCGAATAAAAAAAAAATCTTTTATTGCCCTAACTTGTTTCAACTTATTGACTTCTTCTTTCACTGCATTGGAATGCTCATTGGAGGGTCTCTGAGGTGGCTGTTTCTTTGGCCGAGCTTCGAGGTTCACGTTCAGCTGATGGCATATGAAGTCTGGATTAATTCCTAATGCTTCGTATGGGTCCAGGCGAACACATTGATATGCTGCTTGAGGAAAGCCACCAACTCATCGCTTTCTGCTGGTGATTGATGTGCTTCTACTTGAACGTATTTGTCGGGATTGCTCCCAATAGCCACCTTAGTGAGGTTCTCATAGGCCTCTACCGCTTCAACCCTATCGCCCTCGGCCTCGGTTGCGGTAAGCATCAACTGCTACAATTTTGGTGGCGCCTTGTCCATTCTTTTTGAAGGGGTCCAGTGGTTGATTATTGCAATAAGGCATTGCCTCGCCAAGGTTTGGCATCCTCATATCTCTCCGATTCAACCTTCAGTCTGGAATTTCACCTTTTGGTGTAGAGTGGATGATACGGCTCTAAAAGCGTGTAGCCACGGCCAAGCTAGAATGGCTGTGTATGGTGAATACGCGTCCACCACAATGAAGTCCACCAGCACCTCCTTCTTCTCTACTTGGACGGGTAGCTTGATTATTCCCTTTGGGATCACCATTTTCCCATCGAACACCATAAGTGGGGATCCGTAACTCTCCAAGTATGTCTCCTTTAGCCCCAGTCCTCTAAATAGATCGGGGTACATGATTTTAGCCCCATTTCCCCCGTCGACCATTACCCTGTGCACGTCGAAGCTCCTAATGTGCACTGTGACAACCAGAGCATCAGCATGGGGCTAGGCAGTGCCAACCAGGTCTTCGTCAGAAAAAACCCATGGCCAGACTGGGCCCTGTCCTAACCCTTTTGTAGAGGTCTTCTCGGTTGAAGTTGGTAATTGGGGGAGACATAGACATCACCCCTGTTGATGTGGCCAACGTCTGTTCAGGTTCGGCGAGGATAACATGAATAGTCCCCAAGGGGGGCCGTGGTGCTTGCCCTCCCTGGTATCCTTAATGTGGGTCTCCTCTTTGTGCTGAGGTCTCGTTCGTGAACTCTCCTAACTTTCCTTCCCTAAGTAGACGGTTCAAGTACAACCGTGGGGTTTCGCATTTTTCAGTGATATGCCCTTTATCCTAATGATATTGGCAATACACTGATTGATTTCTTCGGGTCGGGTCTCCGCCTATCTTATGTGGCTAAGTGAAGTAAGGCTCGTTCCGGATCTTTTGTAGTATTAGGTGGATTGGGACCCTGAACACTGAGTTGACCGATTGGACCTCGCTCGAGTGTCCCTGATTGCGGGAGTTTGCCTTGGGCCAATTTCCCATTGTCTTATTGAAGCGATTGTCCTTTCGATCATGGAAGCCCTTCGCCTTTCCCTTAATTTATGCTCAGTCATCTTCTACCCTCTTATGCTCGTCTATCCGGTCCATCAACTGTTTCATGGTTCGAGCAGGTTTCATGGTGAGGGACTCCCATAGGTTGGACTTGGTGGGTAGCCCGCTCTTGAAGGTGCGCATTGCAACGTCCTTAAAATCCTCGTCCAACTCGTTGTACATATCCTAATACCTATCCGAGTAGGTCTTCAAGGTTTCTCCCTCACTAAACGACAATGCTAGTAGGGAGTCCAATGTCCTTGGCACTCTACTGCACGTAACAAACCTTGCACCAAAAGCTCTGGTGAGCTCTTCGTAGGAATCAATAGACCTTTCATGTAGTCCATCGAACCATCTCATAGCCACGAGTCCGAGGCTGGAGGGGAATGCCTTGCACATCAAAGCCTCATTTCTAGTGTATATGGCCATCTTCTGATTGAAGTGGCTAACGTGCTCTATGGGATCAGTCCTCCCGTTGTAAACAGTGAAGGTGGGTTGCACAAAGCGTTTGGGTAGCTCGGCCCTCTTGATCCGCCTCGTGAAGGGCGATTTGGATATTTGAGAGATGGCCTTGCTCATGGCGTCCCTACCCGTATCTCCCCGAAGGATGGGCCTGTGCAGCCTGCGGTGCTACCTTTCTCTGTGCAAATCTTCGGAAGGATCAATTCTCGTTTCGTTGGGAGGCGACCTACTTCTCCTACGTCGGCTCTGCTCTGGCTCCGAACTAGAGCCTGAGCTCGTAGTGAGACTCCTACTTCGTTGGTTTCTCTAGTTCTGCCTTACTCGCTTGCGTCAATGGTTCACCTCCCGTCTTAGGCCAATGGTCTCATTTTAGAGATGGCTTTGCAATCTCGAATAATTGTTGCAATGTTGACTGGAATGGGCTAGTCTCGAGCTCCCAGACTCAGACCTAGTTAACTCACAGTCCCGATGGTTTTCCAGGTTTACGAACTGGTCTTGCCGCCTAGGGTGAGAACTTACAGATCCTTTACTGCTGGACATCCTTCGACGCTCTATTGAAGGTGTGTAGATTAAGTGAAGTTCCCATATACGATGCCAATCGTAAGTGCCATGAATAAGCTGACATAATACAATGAATTTGTATAGGTGAGAACTTGAATCAAATAACCTAACGCAGTTGAAGAAGAAGAAAGAGACAAGGAACAATGAAGAATACTGGCCCTCGGCCAAGGTCCGAGGAAAAAAACTTATATTAGATTGATCTCAAGGAAGATTTGCTACAGTTTTCTCTTTCAGGAGGATCTCTTACATTATATAGCCTTTTTCAGCTAATCTTGGCCCTCCATTTGTTGATCATGAAGGCCATTACTCGAGTGCTTGTCCTATCAGATGCTTCCCCAAATCTTTTGTGAGTTGTAGCAACCAAGATAGTACTATTTAGGGGTCTTCTCCACATAAATGCGGCTAGGGGGTTTGGTGGGATGCATTAAATGTGGTGGCAGCAACCATCCCTTCAGACCCGTCATGATTAACCCCCTTTCTGAAACTATTCCCCTATAATGTGACCTCCTCTGGTAGTGTGCCATTGACATAGCCAAAGCTTGCCTCCCTGACCTTGCCATCCGTGGGTATGGTCCCCTCGGAACTGTATCAACCTCCTCAGCCTCAGCTATGACACGTGGCACTATTACCTTATTAAATTTCTATGTCCTATAATAACCAAGACAAATGATCAAATAATTCAAGACTACAATGATGCAATACTTCACAGTTCAAACCAATAAGTGCAAACCATTAAATACAAAAATATGACATAAGATGGGCTATATAAACTTAACAAGTAAAGTCTCTCATTAGTAGTTCCAAAATTTAAATTAATAAAAAAAAAACTATCGAGTAAAGTCTATCAAATTTATCAAAAAAAAAAAAAAAAAAAAACCGCAATCAATGTGAGTTTTGGTTAGCTCAACAAGCAAAATCTCTTATTGTATAATGAGACTAATTGCTTAAGGAATAATATTTTAGCTAGTTACGATTATAACTCGTGATGATAGTTGAAAATTATTAGGTAAATTATAATTACACATTATTCTACATATCTCACACCAATAAATACAAGTCATTTAATATAAAAATACTGTGACATAAGTTAGTAGTAATATGAAAAGGTTAAGTAGTATATCAACTTGCTATTATTAGAAAAAAAAAAATACCTGCTATTATTTAGTATGGAGTATGATGTCAAATATAATTAGGTAGAAATTTTTTTTTTTTAAAAGATAATTACTCAATAAGGATATAGAGCTCTATAATCTTCTTTTCTTTTCATTTTTTAAAGAAAGAAACGGACATTACAATTGTTTTTTAGGTTGGTAAAACTTAGGTTATATTTGGTAACAGTTTTTGCTTTCTATTTTTAAAAATTTGTTTTTGGGAATATAAAGAAAAAACAAATTTCTTGTATTTTTGAAATCAAAAACATGTTTGGTTAGTTGAAATTAAAAAGATAGTTTTTTGAAAAAAAAAAAAAGAAAGAAAGAAAATACTAAAATATGTTGTTATTAGGATTTGAACTCTAATGCCAACTTATTAAATGAGACAGATTCATTAAATTAAATGCGTGCTTTCATTGACTTTTGAAAATTAAAAACTGAAAACAGTCTTTCGCACGTTTTCAGTTTCCTTCACAAATTAAGTTTTGAGAACAATTTTTGTTTTCTGTCCATTTTGGGTTGCCAAATAAGTTTTTTAGTCTAAAAAATAGAAAATATTTTTAAAAATAGAAAATAAAGGGAAAAAACAGTTGCCAAACATACCCTTAATTTTTTAAGTCTTTTCTAAAACCTTATTTTGAAACTAGCATTTGAGCATGCGCTCACGCGCGCATGCTCAGAGGCTCTTCTTTTTTTTAAAAAAAAAATTAATAATTTGTATCCATTATAAATTAGGATTACTATATTTTTCAATCACAAAAAAACCTAGAGGTGTGATAAGTGTTTGCGTGGAGAAAGATTAATAATTTTAAAATTTGGTACAAACGCATAATATTCATCGTATCCCTAGGTATTTTTGTGATTGAAAAATGTAGTAATTCTAATTTATAATTGATGTAAATTATTAATCTTTACCAAAAAATAGAAGAGCCTCTAAAAAAGAGAAGAGCCTTTGATAGAGGCTCTTCTATTTTTTTGGGAAAAAGTTAATAATTTATATCAATTATAATTTGGGATTACTACATTTTCCTATTACAAAAAAAACCTTAGGTGTGAGATGAAGAATTATTTCACCTGCAAAAGCAACTTATATTGCATAGACTTTTTTTTGGTTACTTTTCATCTTTAAATGTTTTCTTAACAAATAAACTTAACTGGAGAAAATGAAGAAATAATGGTAATGAAAAAAAAGGGAGAAAATTGCACTGTAAAATATGTGAATAATGTTTACCTTTGACTTTACAAATAATAATAAATTAGATTAATCAAATGTATTATACGGTCTACAAAGAAAAAAAAAAAGATAACTTGCTCTTGTAAATTCCAAATACTTATTAAACTTCCATGCTTTCAATATAGAAATCCAAATGTTTCAAAGGTTCTACACATTCATGTTGTCACATTTTTAACCCATGGCACTAACAAAAAGATAATGTACCAAAAAACATAGAATTTCATAAAGGTAATTGATCACAAAAATAATACATATACAATTTCATAGACTTGAAAGAGTGTGTTATCCTTCGAATCAATGCATATAGGTTGAAACAAAGACTCATATTTTTAACCCCAACCAACATTTCTCGTTTGTAACAACTGTATAACTATCACCTGCCATTTGTCCATATTTCTTGATAAGTTGGTTCGGCTGAAAATGCAACCCTACAAACAAAGATTTATGGTTTATAAGATATTAGCACTATGATTTAAGTAGTTGGTGTTTTAGATAAAGTAAATACATAAAGTAAGCATAAAGTAAGCCTAGAACAAACAATCATCAATATTCAATAGAAATCTACCAAGAAAGCCACTAAAAATATGATTTTTTTTTACTGAGTAACTAAAATATACACTACAAAAAATCTTGGTTTAGGCAGTGTTTTTTTTAGCGACGTTTTTAAATTCGCCGCTATAAGTGGTATACTGTGACGTTTTTGAAAAATGCTGCTAAAGAGTGAGTGTTTAGCGACGTTTTCAAAAAAACGTCGCTATAACTCAAAACAATAGTGACGTTTTTTAAAACGCCACAATAAGGATAGTTTTAGTAGCGTTTTTCTGGTTTATAGCAACGTTTTAAGAAAACGTCGCTGTAGGTATTAAAGAACCGCACAAACTTTTGCCAGCAAAAGAAAAAAAACTCTTGCCCCCATTTTTGACTTTTCCACACAAACTTTTGCCCCCCTTTTTTGACTTTTCCACACAAACTCATTCATTTCCCACACTTTTTTCCCCCTTTTTTTTTTTTTACTTTGTTTTTCTTTCTTTTCTTTTGTTCACCGTGTCCCACACTCCCACTTCCCTTCTTTTGTTTTTCTTTCTTTTTCTTTTGTTCACTTCGTGCCCCACACTCTCAGTTCTCTTACTTCTATAGTCTCTCCTCTCACATTCCAAAGCAGCCACACCTCTTCTCCCTCAAGCCGCCACACATGTTCTCTCCTCCCTTGCCACCCCTAGCTACTGCTTAGCAACCCCAAGCCACCGCTGACCCACCGTTTCTTTAAAGTGTAAGTCTTTGTTTTTGGCTTATGAGTTTGCTTTGATCTGGTTTTTCTTTGATGGTCATGGAGCTTTCGTGCTAATGTTTGCTCTTTTTTCTGTTTTGGTTGGAAAATTTTTGTTGTTCAAGTTTCTTTAGAGTGTAAGTCCTTGTTTTTGACTTATGGGTTTGCTTTGATTTGGCTTTTCTTTAATGGGTCATGGAGTTTTTGTGTTAATTTGTGCTTTTTTTTGTTTTCGTTGGAAATTGGTACATAAAGCTTGTATTCAGATTTGGCTTTTTGAGCAAAAGGACCTGAGGATCAAGGGCCAAATGATTGTAAGTTTATGTACAAGTTTGTAAATCTTGTATTTCTTTTATTTCTACTATTAATTTTTCTATAGTTGGTAGATTTCAATTTTTTTTTTTTTTGTTATTGGTTTTGTGGTTTAGCTAGCTTGAAATTAATTTTTAAAAAGAACCCACTGCCCACTAATGTCTACAAGGAGATTCTTCCATTAGATGAGGATTTTTGACAAAAAAAGAAAAAGAAAAAAGCAAGAGGACAA
The DNA here is from genome assembly GCF_040712315.1 of Castanea sativa. Classification (NCBI taxonomy): domain Eukaryota; kingdom Viridiplantae; phylum Streptophyta; class Magnoliopsida; order Fagales; family Fagaceae; genus Castanea; species Castanea sativa. The sequence continues at coordinate 16,086,504 of NC_134021.1, read as the reverse complement.
ATGCTTTTGTGATATCTGTAAACTATTAGTGTTATTATTTGCGGCGTTTTAAAAACGTCGCTAAATCTATTTTCCAACATTATATACGAAAATGTTATATTATTTAGTGACGTTTTAGAAAACGTCACTAAAAGTTTTTGTACGCCACTAAAGAGTCACATATAGCGACGTTTTGCAAAACGTCGCAATAGAGCTATAGTGACGTTTTTGAACGTCGCAAAAGAAAACGTCGCTGTAGACCATTTGTATCTATAGTGACGTTTTTGGGGTTTTAGTAACGTTTTACAAACGTTGCCTAAACCCAGATTTCTTGTAGTGATAATATTGATTCTGCTAATGGAAAAAATCCTTGTAATCCTTAAAATATCATTTGCTGGAGGAGGAATATCAAGACACATAAAATATTTCCACGACTTATAAATGAGATTCAACTTAAGATGCTTTCTGCAATTTCTATTATAACTATTATACTGTCTATTGTTTTTTTTTTTCCTTTCTTTGATTTTACTTTTTTTTTTTGAGAAAGTTCTTTGACTTTACTTTATATCTCTTTTTTTCATTTTGATTTGGCAATTTTTGACTTTATTAATAATCAAAGACATGGAATTTGTGACATTGGAATAAAAACATATAACCAATTGCAGCACAAAAATAAAACTAGCACTGTCATCTTCATCTAACACATATATTAGGTATTAACATATATTAGGTAACTTTAATACGATGCTTTATTATGTTAATAATGAAAATCTATACAGTGCTAACAAAAGAATTATAAAAAAGAGAAGATAAAGATAATTTAGAAGAAAGCAAACCTGAAAGAGAAAAGACTTGAAGCAACATAGAGATATGTTTCTCAATTACATGCTCTTTCTAAGGATAACGCCGTCATTGACCTATATCACAGCCGGAGTAAGTCTCTCTCTCCCACCCTCTAATTTCATAGTGATTATAAAATTAAGAAAACAATTACAATATATGAAGTACATTATTGATTACATAAAAACAGAAGGAAAATATAAAATAAATTGATACAAACCCGAAGGAGAAAGAAGCCAATGATTTGAAATATATATTATTGACCATGGCCAATGTAGATAATGAACTCTTTAGATAGTCGGTTATAGGGAGAATTATACACATCAAAAAAAGAAAAAAGAAAAAAAAAGCAACATGATATATGTTAGAGAGTTGGAGATGGGAAGTAATTTGATAACATCATAACTGCTTAATAATTGCTTAATGATAATGGGGACAGTTAAGATTGTTGTGTAGAAGTTTGGAGTTGTGTGTGACTAAAATTGGGTGTACAGTTTTTTTTTTTTTTTGCAATAATGGCAGATGTGTGTTTTTTTATTTATCATTACAGGAAACGTGTGTTTGTTTTAATTTTAATTTTATCTGTATATATTAAGAGGATTTAAAAAGTTAGTTATTGTTTTTTTTCTATAAAAAATACCCCTAAATTAATTAACCAACAATTTAAAAATGAGGTTAAAATAATAAATTGACAAAAGAAAGTTAGTTATTACTTTTTTTAATGTCAAAAATACCCTTACCTAAAACTTAAAAATGGGATTAAAATAGTAAATTGACAAAAATAATAAATTTTTGGGTAAACTACATATTTAGTCCCTAACCTTTACACCATATTTCAATTTCGTCCTTAACCTTTTAATTGTGTCAATTTGGTCCCTAACCTTTTAATGTTATGTCAATTTAGTCCTTGCCATTATATATTAGATGAAAATTGCCTACATGACAAACGGCCAAAATAAAATTTTAGTTTATTGTCATATCAACGGAAACTAATTTTTTAATTTGGCCATTAGACACGTCATCAATTTTCATCCAAAAGATAACTATATGGACTAAATTGACACAGTACTAAAAGGTTAGGGACTAAATTGACACAATTGAAAGGTTGAGGATCAAATTGAAATATGGTGTATAGGATAGGGACCAAATACGTAGTTTACCCTAAATTTTTACTTTTACGTTGAAATGTCTTTTTGCTTCTACTAAACTCTTACTTTTACGTCAATTCAAATTCCTACTTTTACTCACTAAGTCTCTATAAAATAGGATCACTCTTTTATTAGTTTTAAAACTCCTCCAATCTACAAAACTCACCCCACGTATTCATCGCACCCTTTGATTATTATTAATTTTTTTTTTTTGTGATTAGAAAAAGTAGAAATCTCAAATTATAATAAATGCAAATTATTAATTTTTACCCAAAAAATAGAAGAGCCTCACGTGCGTGCTTAGAGCCTAGTTTTTATAAATGGATAAAGCAATATGAAAACCATCAAGAGAGAGATCCTTTTTTGTAGGCAATGTTTTAGTGAGAGTTAAAGAAGTATTTTTTACCAAGTTTTGCCCCTACTTAAACGTAGACTGTAGGGGTATTTTGGAACACAAAAAAATTTGGTCCAAACGGAGGAAACCCCTTAAATAGTAGTATATATACATCTTTCTAAAATCTCTCTCTCGCTCTGTGTGTGTGTGCGTAAATTTTTAAGCCGCACTACTTCTTTAAAAAAAAAAATGAGTGTGCTTTGTTATGAGGAGTGCAACATCCACAACATTTTCACAACAAATCATAGGCGGTAAGTTATTATTGGTTCTAATTTGAATCCACAATTTAAATTACTTTTTTGCCTACCCATAACAACCAATAATAACCTACCACTTAAGATTCATTGTGAAAATGTTATGAAAATATTGTGGACATAGCAGTTCTCTTATATTACATGAAAGATTTGGTATTTCATGTATTTGACATCAATTATCATTTCTTAATTGGTGAAGTAAACTGCTAATGAACATTGTATACAACTTCAATAAAAGGAATAGGAAGATATTGATTCAAAAAATGAACTATGAATCAAGCTAACAAATCAATCATCATTATAATATAAATTTAAAGTAAATAGGGTTGTGATGTTGACCAATGACTTATAATTGTAAATAATAAGAGAAGTGTTCCAAAAGAATAGACTGGATAGTGGCATTGATTGCTAAATGCATTGAGGATGTGAGGTTTTGACAATGAGTAATTATTAGTTATTCTAAAGGAAAATGGCGTGGTGTTTCTTCCTTTTACATTCACGGTGAATTTCAACATGAATTCACATAAATGTGAGAGAAAGATGTTCCCAACCATTTGGGTTGATGAGTCCATATTTATCTATAAAAAAAATTAAAATAAAATAAAATAAGAGAGAGAGAGAGAGAGAGAGAGAGAGAGAGAGAAACTTTGCTAAGATGATGTGACTATGAAGAATGTAGAGGAAGAAGCAAAAATAGGGGGTGAGTTATGGCATGTACATTGAGGGCCATGGATGACCCTCTTCCTACTGATGTTGAGTTTAAAACAGAAAACACAATATCGACCGCCAAATTTGTCACCTTCCATTTCATCTTCATCAGCATGGTCTTCACAATCTTCTGTGTTCTTATCTCCAATTTATTCATCTTCCTCAACCTTTGCATTCTAGTAGCCAATGTAAGACAATCTCAACATTTGGAAAAATCACCATTAGAATCTTATCAATGCCATTTTCTTCAACAATACTTGGCTAGTTTTATACCAGTTGCTACAACTTAACAATCGAAAAAATAAGGAATCCACTACGTTTACAATCTAAAAACAAGGAACTGCCCACAACGTGAGCTACAATGACTCAACTACCCAACCTATTAGGACTCTAACAATTGAAAGCAAACTCCAACGTTATCTATACTACTATTTAAGGGGGTTTTCCTCTTTGGACTAGACATTTTTTAGATTCCAAAATACCCTTACAGCTTACATTTAAGTAGGGGCAAAACTTGGTAAAAATGTTTCTTTAACTTCCACGTAAAACACTATCTAAAAAATATGACCACACACCACTATCATCATTTTTTCTATTTGCTCTCCTCAAATTTGCTCCTGCTCAACAATATGTGTATGTCAATGTACATTGGTCTTTTCTATTTTGGTTTTCTAATTCATGAACTTCTTATATTCTAGAAACAAATCAAATATTTGTGTAAAATAGCCCTTCTAATTCAACCTCACCTCTAATTTCTTTCACATATTTATTCGAGGAACATGCATTTGGTAATTCCCTTCACATATTTCTTCAAGGAACGTGCACTAGGGTGTCTATCTTCAAGATTTTTGTATCTAAACTTCAAGGAACGTGCGTTGGGGTGTGGATCTTTAAGATTTTCGTGTGCTTTGTCCTCCAACTCAACGGACTGTTTGGACTTTGGACTTGAAGTGTAGTTAATGACGAAAATGTAAGAATCTGTGATGATCTCTATTTAGATGCCTCTTGCATGTTGGGTTCTGTGTATTACCACAAAGTACATTTGCTTTTATGAGTTGTCATTTAGTATTTGTTTTCATGTTTTTGGTTTATATTTGGTTTCCTTACTTTGTTATCATTATTCTTTCTATATCATTATCTTATCTTATTTTATTTTTTCTTTTATTTTTTAATCTTTTTTTTTTCTTTTATTTGGTCAGTTTGATAAGTATTTAATATTTTCTCTAATTAATGAGTTTTTTTTTTTTTTAAAGTAAAAAATACCTTCATCCAGTATTCAATAACTTTCCTGTTCAAGGCATAGGGTCAATAACAACAAAATATTACACTGGATTTTTGTGTGATTTTAAAATAACCCCACAAAATTTTAAATAATAGAGTTAAATGAGTAATTAATGTTTCTCGTCCCATCAGTTTCTTATCCACATTTCTCTCAACTCTTCACCTAACGTCTCGCACTTTCCCCACTCCTCCATGCTCCAAACTCAAATTAAAATGACTCATCATCCTCATCAATTATCATCCTTACCCAAATTCAAAAACCATAAGCAACCACCTTATCAGTTATCATCCTCACCCAATTTGAAAAACCATATTCAGACTCTCTTATTATCATTTTCTCAAGAATCGATTCACACGCATATACTTCTGTAATCCATAATTCTTCAAGCCTATGTTATACGATTTCCCACGGCTACTCAGTGCATATGGTACTCCTCTCCAGTCTCCCCTCCCCCCCTCTCTCTCAAATTTCTGTATTTCTTCTACCTTTGTTTTGTGGTGATGGGGTAAGCAGGTGTTGATCATGGGAGACTTGATGTCAATTTTTACCCTTAGGATTTTTTACCATTAAAAAGGAAGTATAAAGCTATTCATTGTGCACTCTCTGACCCAAGAGGAATTGAGAGTTGGGCTACACATTTTTTTCAGGAAAGTCTAATATTGGTGCTTTCTTTAAAGCCCAACTTAGTTGTGGCCCTGAGATGCTTGAATCAATCTAGACCCCTCAACCATTGATTCCTCAACAAGTTAAATAGCCAATTGAAGTGAGGTTAATTTACCTTGTATTTATTTGGCTAGAGTCTGAGGTCACTTAACTCAATTTAGACTCCTCAATAATTGATCCCTTAATAAGTGAAAGAGCTACTTTGGTCAAGTGTTAGTCAGGTAAGATAGTCATGGTTGGTCCCTCACCCTTTTTCATTACGGGAAAAAAAAAAAATTTATAGCTTGTGCACAAATTTTTTATTTTAGTGAATTTTATGAGAAATGATTGGTAAACCACCTCATACCCAATTTTTGTTTTTGCTTTTTTTAGCGAGGTTGATTCTCAAAATCAAACTCGCAATCAGTCGTTTTTTTGTAGAAGACACTTATCATCAAACAAACACCCAACTTTTAAAGAAAATAAAAGCAAAAATGCAATTTATACTAGCTAACTTATTTTAGTCCTTTAATTTTGAAATTGTTCATTTTAGTCCAGCAACTTTACCTCAAAATCATTTACTTCTTTAAGTTTGAAAGTTGTCATTCTAATCTAGTAACTTAACTCAAAAATCATTTTATTCCTTTAAATTGGTGGTTTTGAGTGATTTTTGGACAAAGTTACCGTACTAAATGAGTTCTTAAATGACCAAAATGATTTTTAGATAAAGTTACCGGATTAAAATAACCAAAATTAAACTTAAAATACTAAAATGATTTTTAGGCAAAGTTAACAAACTAAAATGACCAAATTCAAACTTATAGTACGTAAATGATTTCTTATAAAAAAAATAATAATAAGACATAAATGACATTTGGGCAAAGTTAATGGGTGCAAATTGTATTTTTGATGAAAAAAAAAAAGATATGGCAAAGAGAGAACTTTTTGCTAACTTATCAATGCCAGGCGTTTTCCTCAAACGACCGATCGCTTTTGCCAATGTGTGAATCGTGTGAAGCTCAAAACATTCAGTTGTACTCAGTGTAGTCGATATTGTACCAGTATCGGCTAGTATGTACCGTACCAATATGTATATCGGCATCGAAACACCAACGTTATGTACCGGTTTAAATACCGGCCAATTTCGGGCAATACCAGGCGTACCGGCCAGTACAAAAAAAAAATTTTTAATTTTTGAATTTTTGTAAAGGCAGAATGATAACTTATTAGTATTATTTGTTTTCTTAGTATGCAATGAAAAATTAAGCTTTCTATTTTTTATATTATTTTTTTTCTTTTAATTAATGCTAAAGTCTAAAATCATGAATAATTTTTTTTTTGAATTGAGATAATATTTTATGGTAAACTTTATATATATATATATATATATAATAACGGTAAACCCGAAATGGTACAATGGTATTGACCGATACTGAAATATATCGTTCTACTGGTTAAACCGGTACAGCCTCTGGTACGAGATTGACTCCCTTGGTTGTACTCCGAGCCATGCACGTTGCAGAGCTAACATGAATCAACTAATAGAAACAAGCATGAATAGGCACACAATATGTGCGGGAAAGAACCACAAAGCCCCAGCAAATTGTCGCAATCTAATTATGCAAAGAACATGAACTAGACCATGAGATACAGCTCAATTATGCAGATTGTGTACTGTGTAGGAATATCATGAGGATCACAGCATTGAAGATAACATAAGAGTCTCCAACTAACAGAGGACTTCAACATATATTGCAAAACAAAATTTTCTTGTTTGTGCTCAGGTATTGATGCTCACAAATTCTTGGTTTATCTATAGAAATTTCTTGTGCAAGTTATATGCATGAGCGCATGTGCTTCATAGAGAAATTTAATATGTCGCTCACCTGTTTGTTGAAATTCCTGAATGAGCATTAGCTTGAGTCTGAAGTGCTTGCTTTTTATATACCACACAAACAAACCCAGTTCAGATTTAGATAAAAAGAACATTATTCCCAAGCCAAAAAGGCTACAAGCTGGCATTATTCAAGTTATGTGCTCATCGCATCACCCCATCATTTGAGTTGATGATTCTGCATATATCTAGAAAAGAAGAAGTCCAAAAAATGAAAAAAGAAAGGCATAAAGGGTTTGCTATGATGATGTAACTATGAAGAAGATGAGGATGTAGAGGAAGAAGAAGAAAGGGGGGGTGAGTTATGGCATGCACACAGGGGGTCATGGATGACCCTTTTCCTGCTAATGTCAAGTTTAGAACAAATAACACAGTACCGGCCACGAAATTCGTCATCTTCCATTTCATCATCATCGTCTTCACTGTCTTCTGTGTTCTCATCTTCAATATCTTCCTCTGCCTCGACCTTCGCATTATAGCAGCCAGTGTAAGACAATCCCATCATTGGAAGAATAACCAGAAGAATCTTATCAATGCAATCATCATGCCATTTTCTTCCTTTCTCCCAAAATGTTAAGGGAGCAACGACAACTGCTGCTCCAACCCCAAAACCCAATCCGGTCAGTATGAACTGCCAATCAAATCCAATCAAAGTAATTGAACTTGTGCCTTTAGATTTTTGTGTTGCTGAAGGTGGTGGAGCTGTACCATTTGTGCATTTTGTCACCAACGGGGATCCACATAATCCTCTGTTCCCTTCATATGAATCATTTGTAAACGTAGCAAATTGCATGCCTTGTGGAATTGGTCCCACCAATTGATTGAATGAAAGGTTTAGGACTTCCAGGAATGTAAGATCTGTAAGTTGCACAGGGATCTCCCCTGTGAGCTTGTTGCTTGACAAGTCTAATGATTCTAGCATAGTCAAGTTTCCCATAGATGGTGGAATGTGGCCTGTAAGAGCATTATGTGAGAAGTTGAGAACAATTAGTGATTTAAGCTTTCCTATTTCTTCTGGTATTGGGCCATAAAGACTGTTGTTGGAAACGTCAATTGCTGTGAATATAGTTAGAATCTTAACCAGCTCAATGTCAAAACCTTTAACGGTAACTGTTATGAAATGTTGATAATAAATATGACCAAATTTTAGGATTGGAATTTGGAGGTACTGGATCTCATCCATCATTGCTTGCCAGGCAGAAAGGGATTCCCTTGGAAGCCGACCAGTAAAGTTGTTTGAAGCCAGGTCAACAATTTGAAGCATCGGCCAAGAGGTATTTGGCCCTCCACAATCAATGGACCCATAAAATTGGTTAGATCGCAAGATAAGGACACGCAATGAGGATATGTTCTTCAAGTTACATGGGAAGGCATCCTTTAGTTGGTTGTTCCCCATATCCAAGACCTCCAAATTTTGGCAATTCTCCAAAGACTTTGGTACCACTCCTCTTAATTGGTTTCCATTGAGATTTAGAGTTTGTAAATCACAATTAGCTGAAAATGAATCAGATATATTGCCACTGAGTTTGTTTCTCCTCACATCCAGCACCCATAGAGTCTCACTCATCTCATAGAAGCATTTAGGTATTGCGCCACTCAATAAATTATCTGACAGATCAAGAACTTTTAGATATATAGCACCACATATTGATACAGGGATACTGCCAGATAATTGATTGTTTGAAAGAGATAAGAAATAAGCAACAGAAAGGGAGCTGCCAATGCCAGCAGGTATAACAGAGCTGAAATTATTCCTTGAGAGATCCAGATATGTAGCAGATGGTGGGAGAGTTGGGAGTTGCCCCTGGAGTTTGTTGGAACTAAGATCTAGGATACATAAACTTAACGTAGAAGAAAGATTGTGTAAAGGCCCTCTCAGGAGGTTATCAGAGAGATTTAGGCTCAGAAGATTATTATGTTTCCAAATCCAGCTGGGAATCTCTCCGGTAATCTGGTTAATTGAAAGGTCTAGAATGGTTAATTGGGATTGGTTTCTCAAGAAATAAGGAAAAGTTTTCAACTTGCAAGAAGCCAATCTTAATGTGGTAATTTGGGGAAAAAAAGATAATAGAGAATTAGTTTCATTATATTCAACCGACAAGCTGTTGAATGAAAGATCAAGATTGGAAAGGTTTCTCAACTGCTGAATCTTATTAAGATGAAAGGGTCCACTAAAGTTGTTAGAAGAAAGTGAGAGAAGCTTAAGACCTTTAAGTTGAAAGACAGACGTTGGTACTGGCCCTTCCAAGTTGTTGCTACTCAAATCAAGGGTGTTCAGTAGGGTAGAAGACACTTTAAATTCAAGCTGACCAGAAAATTGATTGTTGGAAAGTTGTAATATCTGCAATAATGGAAGGGAAAACAGGGAGACTGGAATATTCCCTCCAAGTGAATTGTAACCCAAGTCAAGATTCACCAGATTCAGAAGATCTTTCCAGTTAAGGGAATCAATCGTACCTGATAGATCATTATGGGAAAGGTTTATCTCGGTCAATTTCTTAGCCTTGCTGAATGATGGAAATGGTCCGGTGAAGTTGTTTGATGACATGTCCAAATAAACCAATTGAGTAAGATTTGCCATAGAGTTTGGGATTGACCCGCTGAAATTGCAAAGTGAAAGATCAATTCTGGACAACATTGTTAGGTTACCAATAGAATCTGGCAGTGCCCCTGAAAATTTTGTACCACTAAGCAGCAGTGACTGAAGAGAACCATTTGGAAGACATTCTGGCAAAGAACCTTGAAGTAGTTTATTATTTGATAAGTCAAGTGTCTGCAGTGTTAGAACCTGGAAGATTTTTTCAGGAAATGTTCCATTCAATTCACAAGAACTGAGACGCAAGGTTGTCAAATTTCTGAATTCAGCAAAAAATTCTGGAACTGGAGCAGCAGAAAAGTTGTTATTATCAAGCCGAATAATTGACAGAGACCGAAGCTTCTGTAAGGAGGAATTAAGTGGCCCTGAAAGATAACAATTTGACATGCTCAACACACTTAGATTTGACAACGAAGATGATAAGGCCTGGCACCACTCTTCCCCTGACGCTGATATATTTACACCATCAAGATAAAGTTCCTTAATCTCCGAAAGATTCTGAACTAGCTTAGCTAAATTTGGGTCCTCAAGTTTCAGCGTATTATCACTCAAGGAAGAAAGGGTAGACAAATCGAGAGTAACCAACCTTGTGAGACGTGAAATCGCATTTGGAACCTGGCCTGCAAAGCCAGCATTTGACAAATTCAAATTACGCAAATTCGACAGATTGCCAAACTGAGATGGAATCGTAGAACTCAACTTGTTATAAGCCAAATTCAGGTACTCAAGATACTGGAGACTGAAAAGGTTTGAATTGTGAAGTCTACCCGTGATGGATTCATTGAACAGGTCGAGACCAACAACACGTCCCTCCTTGCTGCAGTTTACACCTTTCCACAAACAGCAATCAGGAAACCGAGTTTCATTCCATTGCACCAGTTTTGTAGACAAGCTACTATTGAATTTGAGACTTTTCTTCAATCCGATCAACAAGTCTCGCTGATTGCTAAGACATGATTGAGATTGAGACACCACAAAGATACGAAAGTCGAGGAAAAGTGAGCAAATGGGTATGAAGAAAAGCCATGAAAGGAGTGAAATTCTCATTGGGGTCTGTAAGAAGAAAGACTCATACAGTAAAGAATTGAAGAGAGGATGAAATGACTTGTTGTGGATTCAAGAGAGAAAAGGCTCATGGAGCATGACCTTATTTTTGGCCTGTGGCTAGAGTGGTGGCCGACAAAACCCACTCGGGTTTGGCACGGGGTCGCTACTGAAAGTTTGTGTGGACTTTGGGGTAGAAAAACAGAAGCAGAGAACCAAAAGCCAAAAGGCAAGACAAGAAAGAGAGCGATTGAGAGAGAGACAGGGATGAGATAATTCATTGTTCAGAGAGAAGAGCCGACGTCAAAGAGAAAGAAAAAAAACGCGTATTTGTTTCCGTAACGTTTGGTCTGCTTTTGTTTTTTCTGAATCCTGATGATGATGACGACTTTCGAGCTTTTGTCATTTAAAAAATACCGCAATCTTAGAAAAATCGAACCAATGATATAAAATGAACTGGTTTTGAAAATGGAGTAACGATTAATAATGAATATTGAATATTGAAGGGTAATGCCATGGTCATCGGTCACGCTCACGTAAACACAAAAAAAAACATAAAAATATTTGATAAAAAATAATCCAACGAAATACTTGTATCATTAGATTTTAAACCATATATAAATAATTTAAATTTTGATTAAGGGTCATTAAATAGCTCACGGTCCATAGCCCAACCCGAAAATTCGATAGCCCACTGGGCTAGTAAGCGGCCCGGCCCATTGTTACTGAGGCTCATGGGTAGCCTATTAGCCTAGTGGGTCAGGTCGTGGACTAGTTTTTATGCCCATGGATACTCAGTGGGCTAGCCTAGTAGCCCAACCTATTGCCCAGCCCATTGGCCTAACCCATTGGCCCAGCCCAATAACTCATAATTCATAACAAAAATATATAGGAAGAATATGAAGGATTGATTTTGAGATATTATAGAGGAATTTCTTAAGAGAACTCCCTCAACCACTAAGGTACTCAAAGTAATTGTATTAAACTTATTTTACTAAATATATATTTTTCTAGTAGTCTAGCAAATTTGAATTAACCATTTGACATTTTTTTTTATTAAAGATAAAATAAAAAACCATTTAAAGCCTTAATATAAAAAAAATTAAATAGGTTTCCATCAACAGACCAAAAAATTAAATAGATTTGAATCTAAAAAAATTTGTAATTAAGTATTAAATTCTTTAATTCTTTCCTTTAAAAAAATAGATTAATTATTCCCTTATAAAAAATTGATTCTTTCCTTATAAAAATAATAAAATAATATGCTAACACAAGCTCATGAGTAGCCTATTAGACTCAACCCGATAGCCCAGCTCGCTAAAGACAAAATGGGCATTGCCCATGGACAGAGTCATGGGTTGAGGTTTTCTCTTTCGGTCCAGTCTGACCCGGCCCGTTAACTAATTAATAGCCCATCATGCCCAGCCCATTGTGCCCATGGGCCAAGTAAAAATGAGTTGGGTCGGCCCGACCCGGCCCATTGATGACCCATAATTTTGGTCAAATCATAAGTAGATAAAGTGTTAAATTTCAAACCACAAGTAGGTAATTTAAATTTTGACCAAACCTATAGTAGGTTGTAATTCTAATTTGCCAATTAATTCTAAAATTTATTATATTTTAACCGTTAACATCTAATATATATATATATATATATATATATATATATATATATATATATTAATATAATTGTTGATAACCAAGACAAATGATTAAATAATTCAACAGTACAATGATGTAATACTTCACAGTTCAAACCAATAAGTGCAAACCATTAAATACAAAAATATGACATAAAATGGGCTAAACTTAATGAGTAAAGTCTTTTATTATTAGTTTCAATTTATAAAATAAATAAAAAACTATCGAGTAAAGTCTATTGAATTTATCCACAAAAAAAAAAAACAAACAAACAAACAAACGCAATCAATGTGAGTTATGGTTAGATCAATAAGCAAAATCTCTTATTGTATAATGAGACTAATTGCTTAAGGAATAATGTTTTAGCTAGTTAAGATTATAACTCATGATGGTAGTTGAAAATTATTAGGTAAATTATAAGTACACATTATTCTGCATATCTCACACCAATAAATGCAAGTAATTTAATATAATAATACTGAGACATAAGTTAGTAGTTGATGATGCGAAGAAAATCAGTAGGCTGGATGCTTCGGACTGGAAAGGACTACTGGATCTTTCTACGGCCTAAAAAAGAAAGAAATGCGTATCAAAGGCGACCGGGGCTGCCGGCCAAAAGTCCTCCGATGGCAAAGTTAGTTTTTTCCTCTAAGTTATTTGAGTTCCAACTTTTTTGGAGTAAAAACTGAACATACCTTGGGTTTGTCTGAAACAGCCTTTATATAGTGTTATCATAGGCGGTTACCAAAATTGGAACTTCTCCTGGCTTCAAGGAGAGATAGAAATCAAACGTAACTTGCATAACCGGTACGGAAGTTATGCTCTTGTTTCACAACGGATACACGGCGGTTACGCGTGGGATAAGGGATTATCATATCTCATTTGGAGATTTTCCTAAGTGTGACACCCTCGTCCTTGAGTTCCTCGGTTGGGGCGTGCTTTGTTTCATACGCGGGGGCCGCCGTCTAACGGGTGAATTTGCTCAAGACGAGTATGTCGACACTGCGGGACGAGTGCATCACTTCGATAGTGCGTACCTCGTCTTGAGCTCTTCTTCCCCGGACGAGGCACTTGTAGGTAAGTTTACGAGGGTGTTTATGGTAGTAGGTGGGCTATGGACGACCTTTATGGACGACTTGGAGATGGGCTATATTATTCCCCTCCGGTTGCCCCCTGTTCTAAGGTCGTCCAAAGTTCTTTTGTTTCTTCGACTCGTTTCAACACATTATTCCACGTGTCTCAAAGTAAGGGACGAGGTTGCAAAGGCTTCATATTATGTCACGTGTCATTACTTACTCGGTTAACCGTTGTGTTGGTTTGGGTTTTCGAGGAGGTTGCCACGTGGTTCTTCTGATTAGTCATTGCGTTAAGGTTTTACTTTTCAACGCCTATAAATAGTGGATTTCCTCCCCTACCCTCCTCATTCTTAAAATTCTCTCGTTTGACATCTCTCGTCCATCGCCTCGTCTAGGAGTATTCCGGCGTCCTTTAGTTTTCTTCGTCTAGAGCCGGTATTTTCTCTACGCTCGTTTTAGGCTTCCCTTACATTTCCAAAATGTCCGAAAGTTTTTCTTCGTCTAGCAATAGCGTTGATAGGGAGATCGATGAATATCGTAACACAACTAGCTATAGTGGCTCTAGTAGTAACAAGAGAGGTAGTAGTGGTAACACCTCGGACGAGTATGTTTCAGGGTTCCCTGGGTTCCCTTAGAAGTTTTCCGGGAAGAATTTAGGACGAGGGTAGCATCGGGTCTAGGGCTGGTCCTTCTAGCGCGCCTCGTCCACTAGAAGGGACGAGGTTGAGATCGTATACAGCGCTGTTGTTGGGGTTCCAGCCAAGACAGACGAGAGAAAACTAACGTCCACTAGGAGTTGGTACCAAATCCCGGACGAGCTAAATCCTAGATTGGCCGTCCGTGATGAGTGGTGTTGCCAACCTCATTTTGGCATTGGGGTTTATGAAGCCTATCTTCTAGGGGTCTTAGGCTGCCTCTCAATGCTTTTGCCGTGGAGTTGCTTACTAGGTTAGGTATAGGTTTATGACAATTAAATCCTAATGCATGGAGACTAGTTGTTTCTATGCAAATTTTGTGGAGAGAGGTTTTCGAAGGGGACGTCCTCTTACCGTGGACGAGTTCCTTTTTTGCTATAAACCCTCTCGAAATTAGTCAATCTCGTGGCTTTTATCAATTCACAAATGGGAGAAAAGACCGTAGGATAATTAAATCTTTGGTTACCTCGGATAGGAGTTGGAAGACGGAGTTCTTCTTCGTCTCGTTTTTGGCGGGACGCCTGGCAGTGTGGGCGAGGGATTCATTTCCCCCATATACAGGAGATTTAGGGAACCTTCGTCCTGAAGGTATGCTCACCACTACTGTAGCATCGCCTTCATTACATATCTTTCTGGGCTAATTTCTTCGTCCTTGTTGCAGGTGTTAGAAGGCCGTCGTTGAGCAAATTCCATCTAGGACGCGTCCAGAAAGCTCGTCTTCATCCAGAGAGGGACTTCCACTCTTTGGTTACCTTGCAGCGTCTTGCAACTTGGGGACTTGGCCCCGAGCCCTCTCCTGAAGCCTTAGCCCACGAGATTACAGTCCGCCGACGTGAGTTCTCGTCTTGCCTTTCCTCTCTTTCTTTTTTTTTTTTTTTTTTTTTTTTTTTACTTATAATTATTATTATTTATTTTAGGGATGGCTACCATGAAGGAAAACAAAGGCAAAGGGGTCGTGGACGAGCGTGGCAAGCAAGACACTGAAACTAGGGCTCGTCCTTCTGTCGGCGATAAGAGGAGCCCGTCAAAGGCCATCAACCTTGAAAACCTCCCCGGCGGGAGAGCCAAGCACGAGAAAGTCGTCCAAGGCCGGGGGTCGTCTCTCCTGCTGGGTACTGTTCCTCCTCCACCACCGTCCGTCCCAATCTTCGACGTGGAGTCGTTCGAGAACTGCTCCCACTTCACCGTCCAAGACCGGCGTTCTGCCCCGTCCCAACCTCCCGTTGATGTTGTGCCCAACCCGCTCGAGAGTGAGGGCTTGGCTTGGAGAGGTTCCAACAGCGATGTTCCGACGAGGACGTGGCTGCATGCTACAACATGTCCTTGAAGGATTTTGAACACTCGGGTGTCCACGATCTTTTCAAGGTAATGGATACAAGTTTGTTCTCGTCGTTAGCTTTTCATGCTTGTTTACTTTGCTTGATACAAAAATTCTTATTTGTTTGTGCAGGCCATGTCCAAGTTTATAGCTGCGTCTAGGCAGGCTACTGAGTTGGACAGGACGAGGCTACTGTTGGAGAGGAGGATCAAGGAGGTTAAGGATGAGTGCAAAAGCTGGGCTGAGACGGCTGCTGAGGCTAAGGACGCAGCCAAGGATTTGCTAAACCTCGTCGAGGAATTAAAGGCTGATGTAGTGGAAAAGGACTCTCGTCTTGACCACTTTCAGAAAAAGACCGACGAGCTAAGCAATTCCCTTGTGAGGGCTAAGGACGAGGGCGTGGAGGAGTTCGGGGCTTCGGCCGGTTACGGACCTTACTGGACGCCAACTATGCGTTGGGATTTGAAGACTTTCGCATGGAGGCGAAAGAAAAGTTTCCAGAAGTTGACTTCAGTCCTATCGTCCTTCAACTTGGAGGTGCTGCTAGTTCTTTTCTTCAGACTAGCTCTGAAGATGTCAATGTTGAAGACGATGCCTCTACCAAGCCTGCTGAAGACGACCCTAATGCCTGATGCCCGTTTGAAAATTTTCATCATTTGTTCAAGTGTTTTCTTCCTGTCTCTTTTTTTTTTTTTTTAAATGTATAAGAGTACATTTGTTTCGTCCTGAGCTCTTTTGACGGCTTTATAAACAATGCCTTTCAAGGCTTACTTTTCAAGGGTTTTTGGACGGTGGTCGTTCACCCTTTTATTGTTTAATGAATGCTTACTTTCAGTTATCATCATTGTTGTTCCATGGACGAGTGTATGTATTTTTATTCAATTGCCTTTTAAGCAATGTTCCCCAGTGTCGGGTGATTGTTTACATGATGCCCTTATGGACGATTGTCTTAAGACGATCATATGCTCGCCGTTAGAACGCAGGTGTTAAGGCCTACTTTCCTTCTTAGACGAGTATGCCCTGGCTAAGGAAAACTTAGACGAGCATGTCTTAACATTGTTGCTTTATCCTCATTTTTTTTAAGGAAAGCTTGGACGAATATGCCTTGGCATTTTTGCTTTATCCTCATTTTTTTAAGGAAAGGTTGGACGAGCATGCCTTAGCATTTTTGCTTTATCCTCATTCTTTTTTTTTAAAGGAAAGGTTGGACGAGCATGCCTTAGCATTTTTGCTTAGACGGGTTTGTATTCGTCCAGAGATTTTATTTGTCAAAGGCTTTTGCCTCGTCCGTGGATATTATCAGGGAAATTGGAATTCAAGTACATAAGAAATCCAAACCATATTATTACATGAACATTGTTCACGAACTTGGCACACGCTTATAAGCTAGTGCCTTATTAAGATATCAAGTACATAGCATTGTCTTTCATAAGCTAGTCTGCAAGTAGTGCAAAAGTTTAAGAACTAGTGCACTTTTATTCATAACACACCATAATAATAGTAAAAGCACAAGTAAATATAAACAAACACGCAAATCACAACTATAATTTTGCCACTGACTTCCCTCGTCCCTGCTCATTACTGATAGTACTTTCGCAAATGTTCCACGTTCCAAGGATGTTCTAACTTCCGTCCATCCAGGGCTTCCAGGTAGTAGGACCCCTGCCTTTTGCAATTGATTACTTTGTAGGGTCCTTCCCAATTGGGCCCCAGTTTTCCATGAGCTGGATTCCTGGTCGCCAAGGAGACCCTTTTGAGGACAAGGTCCCCAACATTGAACCGTCTGGGCCTTACCATGGCGTCATGCTGTCTGGCCATGAGATTTTTGTATCTTACTGTCCTTTGCTCCGCATCCATTCTTACCTCATCAATAAGATCGAGGTCAAGGCGAAGTTGTTCCCCATTATCTTTCTCCTGGTACTTCATCACTCGGTGGCTTGCCATATGGACCTCTGCTGGTATGACAGCTTCACTCCCATAAGCTAGTTTAAAAGGGGTCTCTCCTGTCGGAGTTCGTGCAGTCGTCCTATAGGCCCACAGGACGCCAGGTAACTCGTCCGGCCATATCCCTTTTGCCCCCTCAAGCCGAGTCTTGATGATTTTCAGCAGGGATCGGTTTGCTACCTCCGCTTGCCCATTTGCCTGTGGATGGGAGGGTGAAGAATAGTGATTCTTGATTCCAAAATGGTTGCAGAAATCCCTGAAGGGTGTGTTGTCAAATTGACGTCCATTGTCAGATACTAATACCCTGGGTACTCCAAACCTGCATAGGATATTCTTCCATACAAAATTCTTCACGTTCTGTTGAGTGATTGCTGCAAGAGGCTCAGCTTCTACCCACTTGGTGAAGTAATCTATCCCTACCACCAAAAATTTCATTTGCCGAACTCCTATTGGAAAAGGACCCAGGATATCCAGTCCCCACTGTGCGAAGGGCCATGGGGCTGTCATTGGGGTCTGATACTCTGACGGCTGTCTGGGCACATTGCTATAACGCTGGCATTGGTCACATACCTTGACATAGGCTTTAGCGTCTGCCTGCATTGTTGGCCAATAGTAGCCGGCACGGACGATCTTATGGACAAGGGACCTTGCCCCTGAATGATTTCCACAGGATCCTTCATGAACCTCCCTTAGAACATAGTTTGACTCGTCAGGAGCCAAGCATCTTAAGTAGGGTTGAGAAAAGCCTCGCTTGTACAACACCTCATTTATGATGACATACTTGGCCGACCTGACCCTTAACTTTCTCGCTTCATCCTTGTCTTCTGGCAGCCTTCCATCTTTGAGATAGATTATTATCGGACTCATCCAATTTTCTCCTCCCCCTATCTGCTGTATGTCGGGGATGTCTATGCTCGGCATGTACTGGATGTCGTCGAACTCATCTACGACTCCTGCCGAGGCGGCTTTTGCCAATGCGTCTGCTTCAGTGTTCTCCTCCCTAGGAAGTTGAATAAAACTTATGGCTGAGAACTTCCGGGCAAGGCGTTTCACTTTGTTAAGGTACTTCTTCATTCGATCTTCTTTGACATCGCACATCCCATTTACTTGGTTAATGACCGCCGAGAATCTCCCCCGATTGTTAACGACTCGCCCCTGTGGACTTGGCCAATTCCAACCCCTTGAGTGCAGCCTCGTACTGCCCCTCGTTGTTGGTAGTTGGATATTGCGTACGGGCCGCATACTCCGCTTGTCACCCTCGGGGACTTCGCATAATTCCAATCCCTCCTGCGTACAGTGTGGACGATCCGTCTACATTAACCACCCACTTTTCATGTCTTTCGTCCTTGTTCAGGTCGTCCTGACTGGGGGTGAATTTCGCAATGAAGTCTACCAACGCCTGCGCTTTTATCGCGCCCCTTGGGAGGTACCTGACATCAAACTCGCTGAGCTCTACGGCCCACTGTACTAGCCGTCCAGCAGCTTCCAACTTGCTCATTGCCTTTTTTATGGGATGGTCCGTCAGGACGTTGATGACGTGTGCCTGAAAATAATGTCTTAGCTTCCTGGAAGCCGTGATTAGTGCGAAGGCTAGTTTCTCCATCATTGGGTACCGCCCTTCTGCCCCCCTCATCGCCTGGCTTGTGTAATAGACCGGCTACTGGACCTTCCCCTCTTCTCTGACTAACGCTGAGCTTACTGCGTGTGGGGACACTGCCAAGTACAAATACAACTCTTCCCCAGGTACAGACGGACTCAACAGCGGTGCCGTCATTAGATACGTCTTCAAGTCTTGGAAGGCCTTCTCGACACTCGTCCGTCCATTCAAAAGCCTTCTTAAGGACTTTAAAGAAAGGTAAACATTTGTCGCAGCTTTCGATACAAACCTGTTGAGGGCGGCGACTCGTCCAGTAAGAGATTGGACTTCCTTGATATTTTTTGGTGGCTCCATGTTCAGTATCGCCTGGATTTTATCTGGATTCGCCTCAATTCCTCTGTGCGACACCATAAACCCCAAGAATTTACCCGATGAAACCCCGAAAGCACACTTGCTCGGATTTAATTTCATGTGGTACCGTCGCAACGTATCAAAAGTCTCTTGAAGGTCGTCAAGATGTTTATCCTCGTCCTGGCTCTTCACTAGCATGTCGTCCACGTAAACCTCCACATTTCGCCCGATTTGAGGACGGAACATGTGGTTAACCAGCCTTTGGTAGGTCGCCCCCGCATTCTTCAATCCGAAGGGCATAACATTGTAGCAATACAACCCTTGGCTCGTGACGAATGAGGTTTTCTCCTGATCCGCTTCATTCATCTGAATCTGGTTATACCCTGAGAAAGCGTCCATGAAGCTAAGTATCCTGTGACCTGCCGTCGAATCCACTAACTGGTCAATGCGCGGCAATGGGTAGCTATTCTTGGGGCATGCCTTGTTTAGATCAGTGAAATCCACGCACATCCGCCACTTCCCATTGGCTTTCCTGACCATGACTACGTTCGCCAACCAGTCTGGGTAATGGACTTCTTGGATAAACTTCGTGGCGACCAACTTATGCACCTCTTCCTTAATGGCGTTGTCTCGCTCGGGAGCAAAAACTCTTCTCTTCTGACGCACTGGTTTCGAATAGGGACACACGTTCAGGCTATGAGTAATGACGCTTGGATCGATGCCAGGCATGTCCTCATGACTCCATGCAAAGACATCGAGGTTTTTCTTCAGAAACCGAACCAAAGCGTGCTTTGCCCCCGTTTCCATGCTTGCCCCCACTCTGGTAGACTTCTCGGGCTGGTTATCGTCCAGAGGGACGTCCTCTAATGCTTCAGTGGGCTCAGCCACAACCCTCCTTCCGTCTATACTCATTGCCTGCATATGCTCGTCCATGGCCAGCATAGCTAAGTAGCATTCCCTGGCACCGGGTCTCCTTGTACCGACCTACTCCGTGCTCGTCGGAATTTGATGGACAGTGTGGTAGGTTGAAGTCATCGCTTTCACCGTTCAATGTTGGCCTTCCAATGATCGCATTGTATGACGATGCACAATCAACAACAAGGAAATTCACCTCCTTGGTTATCTCGCGATATGTCCCGACGACCACCGGCAACGTGATGGTGCCAAGGGCAGTTGCACCTTCATTCCCCCGAACCCTACCAACGGCGAGTTCATCCGGTCGAAGCCGATCTCGTCCTAGTCTCATTTGTTGGAATGCGGTGGTAGTAGAGAATGTCCGCGAGCCGCCATTGTCTATCGCACCCTCCCCGGTCGTGTAATCGAGATGAGTAGGGTGATGACTATCGCATCATCGTGGGGGTGGTGAACTCGTCCCGCCTCCTCGTCCGTGAAAGTAATGTACCGTTGGTCTACATCCTCGTCCCGAGAGGTCGTCCAGACCGTTGGATGTTCTCGCACCACCTTCGGTGCACGTCTTCCTTGACTTGGACGACCGCGCCCGTCGAGCTACCTCCTACAATGACCCTTATTTCTCCTAGTGGGGGCGTGATGATTCTTCCACTTTGGCCTTCATTTTCTCATCTCTCCGGGTCTCGTCCAAGGAAGTTCCTCAATTTTCCCCGTCTTATGAGATTTTCTATCCGCTCGCTTCAAATCAAAGCACTCGTCCGTATCATGTCCATGGTCCCCGTGAAAACGGCAAGTACATTTGCTCCTATTACGCTTGTTGGGGTCCCCCTTCAACTTGTCCGGCCACTTCAAGGACGGATCATCCTTGATCCGCATAAGAACCCGCTTCTAGCCGGCATAGTCAAGGGCGTGTATTGCGCTGATTCCTCGCGGAGGAATTGACCTTCTTACCATCCTTATCCTTTCTCTCGTCTACTCGAACTTTCTTTGACGAGGTCCCCGGTCCGGATAGCGATGGTGGCCCATTTCCGAGCGCTCTCGCCCTTTTTCTTTTCTTGGCTATGATAGCGTCTTCGCATTCATAAAATTCCGGGCTGAATGGACAAGCTCACCCATAGTCTCGTGGTTCCTCGCTCGTAGAGCTTATGAATGAACAAGTCGAATTAACCCCATTGTGGAAAGCGGCCAGCAATAACTTGTCATCCATCTCGTCCACCGTTAAGGCTTCTTCGTTAAACCGGGTGATAAAAGACCGCAAACTCTCATTGTCCCCTTGCTCTATGGTCGAAGGCTAGAGGAGGAACGCTTGTGACGC
This sequence comes from Castanea sativa, assembly GCF_040712315.1. Taxonomy (NCBI): domain Eukaryota; kingdom Viridiplantae; phylum Streptophyta; class Magnoliopsida; order Fagales; family Fagaceae; genus Castanea; species Castanea sativa. The sequence goes on along the minus strand of NC_134021.1, from coordinate 16,064,877 downwards.
CGTCCTCCAATGAAGTTGTTGACAAACACGCTTACTTAGTTCTTCAAATGATCCCACCGAGTTTGGGGGAATCTTGCCGAACCACACTCGCGCCGGTCCCTTGAGTGTGGTGGGAAAAGCTCGCACATGATCTCGTCCCGGGACCCCGTAGGTGCATGGTTGTCTTGAAAGTTGCAATGTGATCGCAAGGGTCGCGATTTCCATCGTACGAGTCTAGAGAAGGCATCTTGAACTTCGGGGCAGAGGGTGACCGTTGATGGAAGTCAGTGGAAAGTGGAGTCCGTTCGTGGACCATATCATCTACCGGGTTTGCTCGCCTCATATTTTCCCTCATTTCCTCCATGGCTTTTCTCATCCGGTCCATTTCTTTTTCCAAGTGCGGCACCCTCCTCGAAGCGGTACCCCTTGTTTGATCTTCTGACTCTACATTATCCACTACTCCTTCCCGACTGGGGGCCCTTCCCCCCCGTATGTCCTTGACGTTGCCTCCCGAGGTTGATCTCCTTATTCAACTCCCCCGGTTCTCGACGCGTCGCCTTCGCCATAGCGGCGCCATGGATTGTATGTGCCGAATAGAAGGCGGTTGCATTATGTGCGCCGATCTCGCGATCGCGAAGGGGATTGCCGGAGGCATCCCTACTCTCCTCGTGTTCGGGCCGGTAGCCCTTGATCTTGTTCGAACCATTCAGCCTTTTGTCTGGGATAAAATAACAAGTCTTTTCCCACAGACGGCGCCAACTGATGATGCGAAGAAAATCAGTAGGCTGGATGCTTCGGACTGGAAAGGACTACTGGATCTTTCTACGGCCTGAAAAAGAAAGAAAAGCGTATCAAAGGCGACCGGGGCTGCCGGCCAAAAGTCCTCCGATGGCAAAGTTAGTTTTTTCCTCTAAGTTATTTGAGTTCCAACTTTTTTGGAGTAAAAACTGAACATACCTTGGGTTTGTCTAAAACAGCCTTTATATAGTGTTATCATAGGCGGTTACCAAAATTGGAACTTCTCCTAGCTTCAAGGAGAGATAGAAATCAAACGTAACTTGCATAACCGTCTGGAAGTTATGCTCTTGTTTCACAACGGATACCTGGCGGTTACGCGTGGGATAAGGGATTATCATATCTCATTTGGAGATTTTCCTAAGTGTGACACCCTCGTCCTTGAGTTCCTCAGTTGGGCGTGCTTTGTTTCATACGCGGGGGCTGCCTCGTCTAACGGGTGAATTTGCTCAAGACGAGTATGTCGACACTCTGGACGAGTGCATCACTCTGATAGTGCGTACCTCGTCTTGAGCTCTTCTTCCCTGGACGAGGCACTTGTAGGTAAGTTTCTGAGGGTGTTTATGGTAGTAGGTGGGCTATGGACGACATTTATGGACGACTTGGAGATGGGCTATATTATTCCCCTATCAGTAGTAATATGAAAAGGTTAAGTAGTATATCAACTTACTTGCTATTATTAAAAAAAAAATACTTGCTATTATTAGTATGGAGTATGATGTCAACTATAATTAGGTAGAACTTTTAAAATTAAAAATTAAAATTAAATTATTCAATAAGGATATAGAGCTTTATTATCTTCTTTTCTTTTTTATTTTTAAAGAAAGAAATGAACGTTACAATTGTTTTTTAGGTTGGTAAAACTTAATTTTTTAAGTCCATTCTAAAACCCTATTTTGAAATACATCTTTTTAAAATCTCTCTCTTGCTTTGTGTGAGTGCGTGCAACTTTTTAAGCCCCACTACTTCTTTAGAAAAAAAAAAAAGAGTGTGCTTTGTTATGAAGAGTGTTACGTCCACAATATTTTCACAACAAATCATAGGTAATAAGTTATTATTGGTTCTAATTTGAATCCACAACTTAAATTACTTTTTTACCTACCCATAACAACCAATAATAATCTACCACTTAAGATTTATTATGAAAATGTTATGAAAATGTTGTAGATATAGTAGTTCTCTTATATTATAGGGAAGATTTGGTTTTTTATGTATTTGACATCAATTATCATTTCTTACTTGGTAAAGTAAAATGTTAATGAACATTGTATGCAACTTAAATAAAAGGAATAGGAAGATATTGATTAAAAAAATGAACTATGAATCAAGCCGACAAATCAATCATCATTATAATATAAATTTAAAATGAATAGGATTGTGATGTTGACCAATGGCTTGAAGTTGTAAATAATAAGATATGTGTTCCAAAAGAATAGATTGGATAGTGACATTGATTGCTAAAGGCATTGAGGATGTGAGGTTTTTACGATGAGTAATTATTAGGTATTCTAAATGAAAGTGACGTGGTGTTTCTTCCTTTTACATTCGTGGTGAATTTCAACATGAATTCACATAAATGAGAGAGAAAGATGTTCCCAACCATTTGGGTTGATGAGTCCATATTTATCTAAAAAAGAGAAGAAGAAAAAAAATTTAAAATAAAATAAAATGAGAGAGAGAGAGAGAGAGAGAGAGAGAGAGAAACTTTGCAAAGATGATGTGATTGTTGGGGATATTACACAAAGAAATAATGAAAGAACAAGGTTAACACAAAAGACAAACAGAAAATAGATAACTTGGAGGCACAATATCATTTTCCTTAGACAATATTTGCCCTCTACATTATTGTTGCTAAAGGGTTATTGCAAATTTGTTCCCAGGATACAACCAAGATATTGGGTTCTACAGATAGCAATTCTGGAAAATGACCACAAGATTTCTTGTGTTTTTCTATAACTTACTATATTTCAAGTGAACATAAGCCTCTATTCATACTTATAGGGTTTTATTTCATTAAAAGACATGTATAGAGAGCTAAAATGTCTTATAAAACTGTTCAAATGGCTTGAAACATTTTCAACCTTTCTGAACAATCACCGAAAATTCTGTAGAAAATCATTTTCCATGACTTTTGATCGGTCGAAAATTCCTTTCGATCAATCAAGTGCTCTTTTCGATCGGTTGAACAGGAATCGAACAGCGATCGAGACATCCTGAGACTTCAAAATTTTTTTCTTTACCATTTTCAATCAATTTAGAAAAAGCTTTGATCGATCGAAAATACTGTTTTTCGAATTTTCACTTAGAAAATTCAAAAACTTGAATTTTCACTTTATGAAACCATGTTCTCCAAACTCAAACATCATTATTACAACCTATTCTTGTATATACATATATATACAACATTGACTATGAAGAACGTAGAGGAAGAAGCAGAAATAGGGGGTGAGTTATGGCATGTACATTGAGGGCCATGGATAACCCTCTTCCAATTGATGTCGAGTTTAGAAAAAAAAAAAAATATTGGCCGCAAAATTCTTCACCTTCCATTTCATCTTCATCACCATGGTCTTCACAATCTTCTGTGTTCTCATCTCGAATATCTTCATCTTTCTTAGCCTTTGCATTATAGCAGCCAGTGTAAGACAATCCCAACATTGGGAAAATCACCAGTATAATCTTATCAATGCAATCGTCATGCCATTTTCTTCCTTTCTCCCAAAATGTTAAGGGAGCAACAACAACTATTACTCCAATCCTAAAACCCAATCTGGGCAGTATGAACTGCCAATCAAAGTAGTTGAACTTGTGCCTTTATAATTTGGTGTTGCTAAAGGTGGTGGAGCTTCATCACTTGTGTAGCGTGTCATCAAAGGGAACCCACATAACTCCTTGTTATGTATATAGGAATAATTTGAAAGCGTACCAAATTGCTTGCCTTGCGGAATTGGCCCCACCAATTGATTGAATGAAAGGTTTAGGGCTTCTAGGAAAGTAAGATCTACAAGTTTGATGTGCATGAAATATATACAATGAAGTACCATCAGATTTGCATAGTTAGCATTCTTTTTATATTATTTTGTGACTAATTATATATTATATTTGTTTTATGGAAAATAAAGGCTGTTCATGTTGAGAGGCTGAACAAGTTACAAGTTGTATGGCACGTGGGCCAAGCTGATTATAAAGCTAACTTAAGAGAAGAGAGCTTGCCATAAAGTAAAGATTCAGCCCAAAGAAATAGAACACCCAGCCCAAGCGTGTATTCAGGAAGAAGCCAGGATGCAATCCAACGTGGATGAAGTTTGCTAGGAAAGAAACTCTTAGAATCAAGCCATGAGGTGTCCGTATCACAAAAGAAATACAAGTCAGCGTGTAAAGCTAGGCCACGGAGTCCCTTGCATGTGCGTGGCTTGGAAATATGAATTCCTTATTCTGATTGTATTAGGAATATAGCAGTGTAAAGGCGGCTATTTTCATATATAAGCCTATAGGTTAGATTGTTTAAGGGGAGGGCTGAACGTATAGAGAGCTGCGGCTGCGGCTACCCCTTTTGGTTTTCCTCCATGACAATCGATTTTATTTATTTGTCTAGTTTAATACTTAGTATTTTATTTGTGTTTTTTTTTTTTCAATTACTATGAGTAGTTAAATTTATAATTAAGGTTGAGGATGAAACCTTGTTAAGAATTATCAATATGTTTATGTGATTTGATTTTTTGCACAATAGTTTTTTCTTTAATGATTTAAATTGTTTTTCCTCCATATCAATTGACTAAGTGGGATTTTAGATATGAGTTCAATCATGTTTTTCTCACGATTTAGGATTTATCTTAATTAATTGAATGCTTGGTTTATTAATTATTGATTATAAAAGTGGATATCGCTTGTGATTTGTCTATCAATGGATACAATTTATTATTTGATTTTTAGAATTGGATATATCTTGTGATTTGTTTGACTACAGATACAATTGATAATTTGATTTTATACTTAAGAAGCGAAGAATAACATGTTTTTTATTTTAAAATAAGGATTTTAATTAGAATATTTTCTATGATAGCAAGATTGATTTCTAGATTATCATGTAGTGAGTTGGCAAAAATTAATGATCATAAATATATGCTAATATGACTTACAAGACGGGTTCCAAAACCTTAATTCATTTTCTCTAGATTGTTTACATTTCTTTACTGCTTTATATTATATTATTGCTTAGTTTAATTATTTTCTTAGTATATTTAGTTGCAAACAATAATTTTTATTAAACTAGATTAGGATTAATTTGGTTAAGATTTGATTAATTTTTCTACGTTCATTCAAGTCCCTTTGGGTTCAATCTCGTTCTTGTTAATCTATATTTCGGTACAGTTCGTACACTTGCGAGTACTTTAAAATTTCACAACAAAGTTGCATAGGGATCTCTCCAGTGATTTTGTTGCTTGACAAGTCTAATGATTCCAGCTGAGACAAATTTCCCAAAGATAGTGGGATTTTTCCCATAAGAGCATTATGTGACAAGTTGAGAACATATAGTGATTTGAGTTCTCCAATAGTTTCTGGTATTGGCCCTTCAAGCTTGTTGGCAGAAATGTCAATCGAGGTGAAAACAGTCAGAATTTTCACTTGCTCAATGTCTAGACCTTTACTGGTAACTGTTATCTTATTTTGATAATAAAACTGACCAAAATGGAAACTACATTGGAGGTGATTGATCATTGACCGGACCTTGTCTTCTTCATCTAGCATTGCCTTCCAGGTAGAGAAGTATTTTCTTGGAAGCTAACCAGTAAATTCGTTTGAAGCTAGGTCTACAATTTGAAGAATTGGCCAGGTAAAATTTGATCTTGATCTTCTACAACTATTAATAGGCCCATAAAATTTGTTAGATCGCAAGATAAGGACACACAACTTGGATATGCTTCTCAAATAACATGGGAAGACATCGTTGATCTCATTGTTCCCAATGTCAAAGACCTCCAAATTTGTGCAATTAGCCAGAGACCTTGGTACCACTCCTTCAAGTTGGTTTCCATTGAGATTTAGTATTTGCAAACCACAATCGTATGGAAATATATCAGATATATTGCCACATAAATGATTTTTAGGCAAAGTTAATGAGTGTAAATTGTATTTTTGTTGGAAAAAAAAAAAAAACAAAAATGATATGGCAAAGAATGAGAACTTTTTGCTAAGTGATCGCTTTTGCTAAGTACTCCGAACTATGCACATTGCAAAGCTAACATGAATCAACGAATAAAAACAAGCATGAATAGGCACACAATATGTGATGGAAACAACCACAAAGCCCCAGCAAATTGTCGCTATCTAATTATGCAATGAACATGAACTAGACCATGAGATACAGCTCAATTATGTAGATTGTGTAATGTGTAAGAATATCATGAGGATCACACTTGCATTGAAGATAACGGGGAGACTCCAACTAATACAGGAATTAAACATATATTGCAAAAAAAAAAAAAATGTTTTCTTGTTTTTGCTCAGGTATGATGCTCACCAATTCTTGGTTTATCTATAAAGATTACTTGTTCAAATTATACGCATGAATGCATGTGTTTCGTGGACAAATTTAATGTGTCTCTCACCTGTTTGTTGAAATTCCTAAATGAGCATTAGCTTGAGTCTGACGTGCTTGCTTTTTATACAGCAACCACACAAACAAACCCAGTACAGATTTAAAATAAAAGAACATTATCCCCAAGCCAAAACATGCAATATTAAATTTATGAGCTCATCTCATCCCCCCATCATTTGGGTTGATGATTCTGTATCAATCTACAAATGAGAAGGTCCAAAAAATGAAATAAAATGAAAAACGAAACAGAGAAAAAGCTTTGCTATGATGATGTGGCTATGAAGAAGATGAGGATGTAGAGGAAGAAGAAGAAATGGGGGGTGAGTTATGGCATGTACACTGAGGGTCATGGATGACCCTCTTCCTACTAATGTCAAGTTTAGAACAAATCACACAATACCGTCCGCAAAATTCTTCATCTTCCATTTCATTTTCGTCATCATCATCATCTTCAGAATCTTCTGTGTTATCATCTTCAATATCTTCATCTGCCTCAACCTTCACACTACAGCAGCCAGTGTAAGACAATCCCATCATTGGAAGAATCACTAGAAGAATCTTATCAATGATATCGTCGTGCCATTTTCTTCCTTTCTCCCAAAATGTTAAGGGAGCAACAACAACTGCTGCTCCGACCCCAAAACCCAATCCAGTCAGTATGAACTGCCAATCAAATCCAATCAAAGTAGTTGAACTTGTGCCTTTAGATTGTGGTATTGCTAAAGGTGGTGGAGCTTTACCACTAGTGCAGTTTTTCTTCAAAGGGATTCCACATAATCCTTTGTTCCCTTTAAAGGAATCTTCTAAAAATGTATCAAATTGATTGCCTTGTGGAATCTGCCCCACCAATTGATTGAATGAAAGGTTTAGGACTGCCAGGAAAGTAAGATCTGAAAGTTGCATAGGGATTTTCCCTCTGAGCTGGTTGCTTGACAAATCTAGTGATTCCAGCATAGTCAAGTTTCCCATAGATGGTGGAATGTGGCCTGTAAGAGCATTATGTGAGAAGTTGAGAACAAGTAGCGACTTGAGCTTTCCAATTTCTTCTGGTATTGTCCCATTAAGATTGTTGCAGGATATGTCAATTGAAGTGAATAGATTTAGAATCTTAACCAGCTCAATGTCTAAACCTTTATTGGTAACTGTTATCATATCTTCATAATAAATTTGACTGAATTTTAGGATTGGAACTTGGAGGTACTGGACATCATCCATCATTGCCTTCCGGGCAGAAAGGTATTCTCTTGGAAGCTGACCAGTAAAATTGTTTGAAGCAAGGTCAATAATTTGAAGCATCGGCCAAGAGGTATTTGGCCCTCCACAATCAATGGACCCATTAAATTTGTTAGATCGCAAGATAAGGACACGTAAACTGGATATGTTCTTCAAGTAACATGGGAAGACATCCTCAATATAGTTGTTTCCTATGTCCAAGACCTCCAAATATGTACAACTGGCCAGAGAATTAGGTAACTTTCCTTTTAGTAGGTTTCCGTTGAGACTTAGAGTTTGTATACCACAATTGCCAGGAAATTTGTCAGATATTGAGCCAGAGAGGTTGTTTCTCCTTAGATTCAGAACCCTTAGAGTCTCACTCATCGTGTAGAAGCATTGGGGAATGGTGCCAGTCAAGGAATTGTTAGATAGATCAAGAACTAGAAGAAATATACCATTGCATAATGATTGAGGTATATCTCCATGGAATTTATTGCTTGAAAGAGATAAGAAGATTGTGAAATCAAGGGACATACCAATGCTAGTTGGTATAATAGAGCTGAAATTATTCATTGAGAAGTCCAGATATTGAACAACTGGTGGGAGATCTGGGAGTTTCCCCTGGAGTTGGTTGGAGTGAAGGTCTATGACACTTAATAGAGAAGGAAGATTCGGTAAAGGCTCCTGTAGAGTCACAAGGCAGTTATGAGAGAGATTTAGGTACATAAGATTATTAAATTTCCAAATCCAGTTGGGTATCTCTCCATGAATCTGGTTTTTTGAAAGGTCTAGAATGGTTAATTTGGATTGGTTTTTCAAGAAAACAGGGACTGCTCTCAATTTGCAAGAAGCCAACTTCAATGTGCTAAAATGGGGAAAGGACAAAGAAGAAGCGGTAACACTATAATTGACTGACAAATTGTTGTAAGATAGATCAAGACTCGATAGATTTGTTAGTTGCTGAATTGAATCAAGCTGGAAGGAGCCATTAAATTTGTTGTGAGAAAATGAGAGAGATTTAAGACCTTTGAGCTTGCTTACAGACATGGGTAAGGGCCCTTTCAAGTTGTTGCCACTCAAATCAAGGGTGTTCAATGAGTAAGAAGAAACGTTAAATTCCTGGAGTCCACCAGAAAATTTGTTTTTAGAAAGTTGTAGTTTCTGCAGAGATGGATGAGAAAACAGGGACAATGGAATACTCCCTTCAACTGAATTGTTATCCAAGTCAAGATTCACCAGTTTTATAAGCTCTTCCCACTGAGTGGAATTAATACTACCTTCCAAATCATTATTGGAAAGGTTTATCTCTGTCAGATTCTTGGCCATGGTGAATGATGGAATCTGTCCGTCGAACTTATTGGACGCCATGTCCAAATAAACCAATTGAGTAAGATTTCCCATAGAGTTCGGGATTGACCCGCTGAAATTGCATCCAAAAAGATCAAGTCTGGACAACATTGCAAGGTTTCCAATAGAATCTGGCAGTGCCCCTGAAAATTTTGTACCACTAAGCAGCAGTGACCGAAGAGAACCATTTGGAAGAAATTCTGGCAAAGAACCTTGAAGTAGTTCATTATTTGACAAGTCAAGTGTCTGCAATGATGGAACCTGGGAGATGTTATCAGGAAATGTCCCATTCAATCCACAAGAACTGAGACCCAAGTAAGTCAAATTTGTGAAATCTACAAAAAATTCTGGAACTGGAACATTAAGGGGATTATTATTGAGACGAATAATTGAGAGGGACCGAAGATTCAATAAGGAGGAATCAAGAGGGCCTGAAAGATAACAGTCTGACATGCTCAACACACTTAGATTTGGCAGCGAAGATGATAAGGGCTGACACCACTTACTTCCTGACGCTGATATATTTACACCATCAAGATAAAGTCCCTTAATCTCTGAAAGATTCTGAACTAGCATAGCTAAATTTGGGTCCTCAAGTTTCAGCATATTATCACTCAAGAAAGAAAGGGTAGACAAATCCAGAGTAACCAACCTTCTGAGACGTGAAATCGCATTTGGAACCTGTCCTGCAAAGCCGGCATTTGACAAATTCAAATTACGCAAACTCGTCAGATTGCCAAACTGAGATGGAATCGTAGAACTCAACTTGTTATAAGCCAAATTCAGGTACTGAAGATACTGGAGACTGAAAAGGCTTGAATTGAGAAGTCCACCCGTGATGGATTCGTTGAACAGGTCGAGACCAACAACACGTCCCTCCTTGCTGCAGTTTACACCTTTCCACAAACAGCAATCAGGAAACTGAGTTTCATTCCAGTGCAACAGTTTTGTGGACAACTTAGGGTTGAAGATGAGACTTTTCTTCAATCCGATCAACAAGTCTCGCTGATCGCTAAGACATGTTTGAGATTGAGACACCACAAAGATACCAAAGTTGAGGAAAAGTGAGCAAATGGGTATGAAGAGAAGCCATGAAAGGAGTGAAATTCTCATTGGGGTCTGTAAGAAGAAAGACTCATACAGTAAAGAATTGAAGAGATGATGAAATGACTTGTTGTGGATTCAAGAGAGAAAAGGCCCATGGAACATGACCTTATTTTTCGCCTGTGGCCAGAGTGGTGGCCGACCAAAACCCACTCGGGTTTGGCACGGGGCCGCTATTGAAAGTTTGTGTGGACTTTGGGGTAGAAAAACAGAAGCAGAGAACCAAAAGCCAAAAGGCCAGACAAGAAAGAGAGCGATTGAAAGAGAGAGAAGAGCCGACGTCAAAGAAAAAAAAACGCGTATTTGTGTCTGGGTAACGTTTGGGCTGCTTTTGTTTTTTCTGAATCCTGATGATGGTGACGACTTTTCGAGCTTTTGTCATATAAAAAAGTACCGCAATCTTAGAAAAATCAAACCAATGATATAAAATGAACAGGTTTTGAAAATGGAGTAATGATTAATAATGAATATTGGATGGTAATGCTATCGTCATTGGTCACGCTTAATAATAAATTCTGGGCGCGTGGTTACTGGTTAGAGGCTAGTGATTAATAATGAATATTGGATGGTAATGCCATGGTCATTGGTCATATTTACAAAATAAATTATTGGGTAAATTACAACTTATCTGTATATGGTTTTATTAAAATTTAAGTTATCTGAGTTTCTTGTAATTCACTCCTATTTAAAAAAAGTCAAATATGTAATTTTTTCCCGCTTTTATGTCTTTTTTCTTTAAAAAAAAAAATCATAAAAAATAAAAGATTAAATAAGATTAAAAACAATTCAGCAGAATACTTGCATCATATGATTTCAAACTATAGATAAGCAATTTAAATTTTGATCAAACTACAAGTGGGTAAAATGTCAAATTTTAAACCATGGTTAAGCAATGTAAATTTTGGCCAAGCCATAGGTGGATAGATTATAATTTTGTACATTAATTATAAAATTTATTATGTTTTAACCGTTAACCTCTAATATAGATATATTTTTAATATCGTCTTTGATAACCAAGACAAATGATTAAATAATTCAAGAGTAAACCAATGTAATACCTTACAGTTCAAACCAATTAGTGCAAATCATTAAATACTATATATATATATATATATAAAAGATGGGCTAAACTTAATTAGTAATGTCTCTTATTATTAGTTCCAATTTATAATAATAATATAAAATTATTGAGTAAAGTCTATCGAATTTGTGGAGGAGATAGGTCCAGGAGTACGTATTTATATACATATTGGGCCAGAGGCCCAATCTGAGGATGTTAAGCAGTCCGAGGATGGGTAAATATCTTACTAAGGGTCCGTGTTGGTATATAGGGAGGTAAAGTCTGATCATGATCATCCGAGAAGGTGGTCCGAGGAGGAATACTTCCTCGGCTTAGCTAAGCGAAGGTCGGAATGAATTGTTTGCCGTCTAGAGGCAACATCCTATGGGACTCTGTTAATAAAGATATGCATCACCAGAGTATAAGACAAAAGAAAACTATGAAATATCTAAAGGGAAAGCTACTACCACTGCATTAAATGCCCTACAACTAACTCTCTGGCCGCATTAATAAAGAAGTGATGTTTGAGTAGCATGGCTCAGCCTTACAGCTGTTTTCAAAGGTTTTAGGAAGGGGTTGATGGGACAAGTATCTGAACAAACAAGCTGATCCATACGTGGAGATTAGAGAGAGGAGGAAGAATGATATAAAAGGCAGAGGAAACCCCCAGAAGAGGAGGATCGAAGAAAAAAAAGAAGGAAAAACACTGTAGACTTGATAAGAATATCTGTAATCTAACCTTAAGAGAAGAAAATATAAAAATCAACCTTCTCGGCTTGAGTCCGAGGACAATTTTCACTATACAAACTATTTCATCTTCATCATACTGTAATCTTGACTCATTGTCATTGTGATCTAAATTCATTAGAACATAAATTTCTAACTCACTCACTACAAATTCATTGCATTGGGCTTTTTGGGCCTATCCCCTTCCTATTTTGGGCTTAGGTGCAAAACATGTCCTTATAGAATTTATCACAAAAAAAAAAAAAAAAAAAAACGCAATTAATGTGAGTTCTGGTTAACTTAAGGATATAACGCTCTATTATCCTCTTTTCTTTTCGTTTTTTAAAGAAAGAAACAAACATTACAATTGTTTTTTTGGTTAGTAAAGCTTAGGTTATGTTTGGTAACAATTTTTACTTTCTATTTTCAAGAACTTGTTTTTGGGAATAAATAGAAAAAAAAAATTCTTGTTTTTTTGAAATCAAAAACATGTTTAGTTAGTTGAAATATAAAAAAAATTTGTTTTTTGAAGAAAAAAATAGAAAATACTACAATATGTTGTTACTACGATGGATTCATTAAATTAGACATGTGTTTTGGTTTGAAAACTAGAAACTGAAAACAACCTTTTGTATGTTTTCAATTTCCTTCACAAATTAAGTTTTGAAAACAATCTTTCTTTTTAGTCCATTTTGAGTTTCCAAATAATGATTTTGAAAACAAAAAATAAGAAGAAAAAATAGTTACCAAACATACCCTTAATTATTTAATTACTTTCTATATCCTTATTTTGGAATACATCTTTTTAAACTCTCTCTCTCTCTTTTGCTCTATGGGTGTGTGCACACAACTTTTTAAGCCGCACTATATCTTTAAAAAATAAATTTTTTGAGTGTGCTTTGTTTGGGGGGTCTTGTCTTTATCACTAAAGAGAAAAATGACTTTTTTTTCCCACCCAGATAGAAGGAAAATGGTACTCTAGAAAGCAAAAGGAGAATGAATATGTTACGATGAGTGTCCTATTTACAATATTTTCACAACAAATTATTGACGGTAAGTTATTATTGGTTCTAATTTGAATTCATAACTTAAATTACTTTTTTGCCAACCCATAACAATCAATAATAACCTACTATTTAAGATTTGTTGTAAAAGTTTTATGAAAATGTTGTGGACATAGCATTTCTCTTGTGTTATAGGGAAATTTTGGTATTTTATGTATTTGACATCAATTATCATTTCTTACTTGGTGAAGTATAAATGTTAAAAAAAAAACATTGTATACAACTCAAAAAAAAAAAAAAAGGAATATGAAGATATTGATTTAAAAAAATGAACTATGCATCAAGCCGACAACTCAATCACCACTATAACATAAATTTAAAATGAATAGGATTATGATGTTGACCAATGGCATAAAATCGTAAATAATAAGAGAAGTGTTCCAAAAGAATAGACTGGATAGTGGTTGTAGGGTCATTTGGGCCCAGGAATATGTGGGGGGTGGCCCAAGAGTATTCTTTGGGATCAAGGCCCAATCCGAGGACACTGAATGGTCCGAGGATGTATGAATGATAACTCATAAAGCAATACTAAATGGTAAAGAGGTAATGCCTGAACAAGTACGTCCAAGAAGATAGTCCAATGAAGATTATGTCTTCAGCTATGTAAAGCCAAGACATGTAAAGGGTTGGTTAACATCCACAGGCAATGTTCTAGAAAATCCTATGGGTAGGGGTAAACATAGTAAACTTGGAAGATAAGAAGAAGGGCGGTGGAATATTTAAGATAAAGCTGTTACCACCACCCCGCATTGAATGCTCTGCAACTGCTATTTTGGCCGCATTAATGGGGAAGTGAGACCTGAGCATCAAAGTTTTGCCTGCCTCTTGTCTCCAAAGACTTCATGGGACGTGGATGGGACAAGTATCTAATCCAGCAATCTAACCCTGACGTGGAAGATGAAGAGGAAAAGAAGGAGGGAATATAAAAGGAAGAAGGGACTTTCAGCAAAGGGAGAGGAAAAAACAGAGAAAAAACACCCTATATCTCACGATCCATAATTGTAATCGATCTTGGGAAGAAATAATATAAATCATCCTCGGCTTGTGTCTGAGGAGAAGATTCTTTCATAAAAACAGTTCCTTGTGTGTATCATTGTGATCAAAGCCCATCATCTTTGTTATCTAGACATCATTAGAATCTACATTTCAAGTCCACTCTCTACAAATTTTATTGTAAAAGGCCTTTTAGGTCCATCCCCTTCTGACTGTGGGTCTGGGCTCGAATTGTGTCCTTACAGTGGCATTGATTGCTAAATGTATTGAGGACGTGAGGTTTTGACTTTAAGTAATTATTAGTCGCGGACCCCCATGTTGCGCGTAGTAATTTTTTTTAAGGATCGTATTATTTTTTGAAATATTTTTGAATGTATTACTACTTAAGTTGCATTATATATGTATAAACAATATATTGTAGGATTCATGATGATAGAAGGTATTGTCTTGGAATTAGATGTGGAAATGATACAACTATACTTGGCCTTGTAGTCATTAGAGCTGATCAACTGTCTTCCCAAGTTAGTAAAATTTAATTAACTTAAAATTAGATAGAAAGGATTTTTTAAATTTGAAGTTAGCATCATGGTAGGTGAAAAACTTTAGAGGACTGTAATTAAGTTGTTGCAAGTCTTTTTGAATAAATATTAATAATAAAAGAAGATCTATTCCTTTAAAAATACAGATTAGTATTATAAATAGGATGAGGAAATTTTATTGTATTATTTTTTTTGGAAACATAATTTCTACCAAACTCAGTTGGCTAATTTGTACATTTCCAAGTCAATTGAGCACATTTTGCATGTTACATGTAATTATTCATTTCCATATCGGTAAGGGCATTCACGATCCCAATGACCCACTCCATTTTTCTTGCATGCTTGGTTTTTTGGGATGCGAAATGTGTTTGTTCCAAAAACTGTATGTCGAAGTATTTTGTTGATAGTTTTGTAGCAATTGTTTTCCATCTAGTTGGTTTAGAATTGACAATAGTAGTTGTATTCCTTCATCATTTGATTCGCATAACAACGCAATTGCCAGTCCATACTTTGCATTTTTGTCTCCTTCTATGTTTGCTTGAAGAAGGATTTCTTTTCCCACTTTAATTTGATCTTGTACAAAATATTTGTGAGGTCCAGCCCAAAATAGTGCTTGTTTGTTTCCAGTCCTAAAGCATTGATGAATGAGTTTTTCTTCATCGTTTCGAAGGAATAAGGGATTTTGGAGTAGTCTAGTTAGATTGATGTGGTGAAGAACTTTTTTCCTTTTGGTTAGCCGATTGAATCGCTTACAGCTGTTTTTAAAAAGCGAAAACACATTGTAAACACAAAATTTCCCAATTGTAGAAAATCAAACAATTAAAAAGAAATATGGTTTGCAAATATAAATTTGTATTGATATATAATGAGTACAATCTCTATTTCAATTCTTTTACAAAGGAATACCCTCTGATTCTATCTTCTTTGAACTTGACTTGAACAATGAATCTTCTTACTTTTAGTTGGAAGATGGATTGAATGGTCTTCACAACAAATCTCTAGCTTTGAGCTTATTAGAGATTTATTGTTCTTGAAGTCTTCGAATGTAAAGGCTCTTAGGTTGAAGTTCTTCAGGGCTTTAGAGGCTTGATCCGTTGAGCTTCAAAGATTTGGGTTTGTTGAAGTTTATGGAGGCTTTTTAGCGTACTTCCAATAGAACGTCAAAGAACTCGAACAAGAGATCTTCTTGACTTTAGTTGGAAGATGGATTGAACTGTTTTCACAATGAATCTCTAGCCTTAAGCTTATTAGAGATTTGTTGTCCTTCAATTTTTTCAAGAAATCCCTTTGAATGTTCTTCAAGTTCTTCAAAGATGCTTCAAGTTCTTCAAAGATTCTTGAGACAGAATTTCTCCAAAGCTTGGGCCCCTTGAAAACTTCCTCCTCCAAATGAGAGAGGATGTTCTCTATTTATAGTGATTTTAGAGGATAAGCTCCACTTTGAGTTGATATGCTTGAAAGTATGTAGTAGACTTTTAATTGGCCTAAATTCTTCTTAAAGATAATTATCTCTATTTATCTATATCATATTTTGATAAAGATAATAATCAACAAAGATAAATCATTATCTCTATTTAATTTATTTTAATGAAGATAATTATCTATCAATTTTGAATAGAAAATTTATCTTTATTTTATTTATTTATTTTAATAAAGATAATTATTCATAAATTTTGAATAGGAAATTTATCTTTATCCTGTGGGTCAGATGACACGTGTCAAATTTTGATATGCCAATGTGATGTCAATTTGGATGACACATGTCATCATCTAATTTAATGACATTAATTTAGAATTTGCTACTAAATTTTGATGTGGCATTTTAAGATTGGCTTAAAATTTTTGCCTCCTACACACATATTAAGAAACTAATGCGTTAGAATAAATCAACTGGTGACAAAACATGACAATAATCATATACTAAGAATTATGCATGAACATTATTATCATGACAATTGCAATATTTGATTGATGAAGTTATAAATATTTTTTCTTTTAGAAATATAACAATGACTATAGAATTGCACACTACTTCATAGTTAAAACTTAGTAAAAAGAGAGAATTGAAACTTGGGATATATGGATCAACATTGTAATGAGAAAAAGAATATATATATATATATATATATATATATATATATATATATATATATATATATATATATATATACACACACAAGAGCTGATTATGTAACATCATTCATGTTATGACTTTGGAATACACCATCTGTGTAACGCAAGAAACTTTAATGTGAAGGGCCATAGCCATAGCCATAAAGAAAAACTCTGCATCTGTTCAGCCCCTAGGGAGTGTATAAGTTTTTTTTTTTTTTATAATTGCAATATTTGATTGATGAAGCTATAATTTTTTTTTTGTTTTTTGTTTTTTTTGTTTTTGTTTTAGAGATATAATGATGACTATAGAATTGTGCACTACTTCATAGTAAAAAGTTAATAAAAAGAGAAAATTGAAACTTGGGATATATGGATCAACATTGTAATGAGAAAGAATATATATATATATATATATATATATATATATATATATATATATATATATATATATCCGCATCACGCTAACTATGTAACATCATTCATGTCATGACTTTGGAATACACTATTTGTCTAACGCATGAAACTTTAATGTGAAGGGCTGTAGCCATAAAGAAAAACTCTGCAATTGTTCGCCCCCTAGGGAGTGTGTATATATATATATATATATATATATATATTTTTTTTAATTGCAATATTTGATTGACGAAGCTATACATTTTTTTTTCTTTTAGAAATATAACAATGACTATAGAATTGCGCACTACTTCATAGTAAAAAATTAATAAAAAGACAAAATATAGGATTTCAATATTCTGTGCCTCAATTTTGGATGTGGTTGATTGTGATTAGAAGAGAAAAAGTGACGAGTTCATGTGAAAGTAACAAACATGAGATTTGAATTTAAAGTTGTGTACCTGATTTTGATGTTGCCTAAAAATTATGCAAAATTATGCAGAGAACTTACCGCAAAAATTGAAACACCAAAAACAATTTGTTTTGATTCTAAAACCCAATCCATGTTATACAATCATGAAATTGAAGTACGGTCTAATATCAATTGTTGGAAGTGGATATCAATCTAAATGTAGTATACAATGGTAAAATAAAATAGTTTTTTTTGGCTACCAAGGATTATGCAGTAAAATTATGCAGAAAACTTACCGCAAAAATTGAAACACCAACACTTTATACTTCACTACTTCATAGTCTTACATTCTTCCAATAAGCCACAACGCATGAAAAAAATGAGACCTGAAATATTTCCAAATAAACCAAGGTAAAATAAAATAGTTTTTTTGGCTGTAAAATTATAGCACTATTGAAACGACATTTAGGCAATCTCACAAACACATCAATGGCATGCCAAGGATGCTCGTCTAATATAAACACAAACACAAACAAACGAAAAAAAGGGTCTCATATTAATATAAACAGAGCATAAAAGTTTTGCACCCAAAAAAAAAGAATTGAGATGTAGAGATACCTCAACCAAAGTAGGCAAGTTCTGTCAGTATTTATACACCGTGTGGAAAGGAATAAAGGAAGGAAGGAAATCAGATAGGCAGCCGTTACTGCGAAATAGTAGAGTAGGAAGGTTGGTAGCTTTCAAACTCTTTGTTTTCTCATGCAATACATGAAGACTTCAACTTTTTTTTTTCCTCTCTTTAAGCTTCCCTCTGCGTTACAAACCTTGAAGGCTTCCACCTTTTTTTTTTCTTTTTTTTTTTTTTTTGCCTTTAAGCTAAAAAGGCTCACACAAAACAGCCTTGAACGTTTTTTTTTTCCTCCCTTTAAGCTTCCCTCTACGTTACAAACCCTAAAGGCTTCCACCTTTTTTTTTTTTTTCTTCCTTTAAGCTGAAAAGGCTCACACAAAACCCCCCTCCCTTTAAGCTTCCCTCTACGTTACAAACCTTGAAGCCTTCCACCTTTATTTTTTTTCTTTCTTACTTTAAGCTGAAAAGTCTCACACAAAACAGCCTTCCCCCCCCCCCCCCCTCCCTTTAAGCTTCCCTCTACGTTACAAACCCTAAAGGCTTCCACTTTTTTTTTTTTTCTTCCTTTAAGCTGAAAAGGCTCACACAAAACAGCCTTGAACGTTTTTTTTTTCCTCCCTTTAAGCTTCCCTCTACGTTACAAACCTTGAAGGCTTCCAACTTTATTTTTTTCCTTTCTTCCTTTAAGCTGAAAAGGCTCACACAAAACAGCCTTGAACGTTTTTTATTTTAATTTTTTTTTCCTTTAAGCTGAACTGAAAAGGTTTTGGGTTGGGCTTGGTAGTGGAACTAAATAAATAAGAGGTGGGCTGCATTAATTACACAAATTTATTATAGGGTGATAGTGGAAAATAATCTTTCAATTTCCTTTTGCATGTTTTCAATTTCCTTCACAAATAAAGCTTTAAAAACAATCTTTCTTTTTAGTCCATTTTGAGTTGCCAAAAAAGTTTTTTAGTCTCAAAAATAAAAATTGGTTTTGAAAACAAAAAAGAAAAAGAAAAAATAGTTACCAAACATACCCTTAATTATTTAATTACTTTCTATATCCTTATTTTGGAATACATCTTTTTAACTCTCTCTCTCTCTCTCTTGCTCTATGTGTGTGTGTGTGCACAACTTTTTAAGCCGCACTATATCTTTAAAAAATAATTTTTTTGAGCGTGCTTTGTTTGGGGGGTCTTGTCTCTATCACTAAAGAGAAAAATGACTATTTTTTTTGTTTTTTTGTTTTTGTTTTTTTTTTCACCCAAATAGAAGGAAAATGGTACTCTAGAAAGCAAAAGGAGAATGAATATGTTACAAGGAGTGTCCTATTCACAATATTTTCACAAAAAATTATTGACGGTAAGTTATTATTGGTTCTAATTTGAATTCATAACTTAAATTACTTTTTTGCTAACCCATAACAATCAATAATAACCTACTACTTAAGATTTTTTGTGAAAGTTTTATGAAAATGTTGTGGACATAGTATTTCTCTTGTGTTATAAGGAAATTTTGGTATTTTATGCATTTGACATCAATTATAATTTCTTACTTGGTGAAGTATAAATGTTAAAAAAACATTGTATACAACTCAAAAAAAGGAATAAGAAGATATTGATTTAAAAAATGAACTATGAATCAAGCCGACAACTCAATCACCACTATAACATAAATTTAAAATGAATAGGATTATATGTTGACCAATGGCATAAAATCGTAAATAATAAGAGAAGTGTTCCAAAAGAATAGACTGGATAGTGGCATTGATGGCTAAATGTATTGAGGACGTGAGGTTTTGACTTTAAGTAATTATTAGATATTCTAAAGGAAAGTAACATAATGTTCCTTCCTTTTACATTTACAATGAATTTCAACATAAATTTACATAAATGTGAGAAAAAGATGTTCCCTACCATTTGGTTGATGAGTCCATATTTGTCTAAAAAAAGAAGAAGAAGAAATTTGAAATAAAATGAGAGAGAGAGAGAGAGAGAGAGAGAGAGAGAGAGAGAGAGAGAAACTTTGCTAAGATGATGTGACTATGAAGAATGTAGAGGAAGAAGCAGAAACAGAGGAGTTATAGCATGTACATTGAGGGCCATGGATGACCCTCTTCCTACTGATGTTGAGTTTAGAACAAAAAACACAGTATCGGCCACCAAATTCTTCACCTTCCATTTCATCTTCATCACCATTGTCTTCACAATCTACTGCGTTCTCATCTCCAATATCTTCATCTTCCTCTACCTTCGTATTATAGTAGCCATTGTAAGACAATCCCAACATTGGAAAAATCACCATTAGAATCTTATTAATGCAATCGTCATGCCATTTTCTTCCTTTCTCCCAAAATGTTAAGGGGGCGACAAAAACTGCTGCTCCAACCCCAAAACTCAATCCGGTCAGTATGAACTGCCAATCAAATCCAATCAAAGTAGTTGAACTTGTGCCTTTAGATTTTGGTATTGCTGAAGGTGGTGGAGCTTCATCACTTGTGCATTGTGTTGTCAAAGGGAACCCACATAACTCCTTGTTATGTATATAGGAATAATTTGAAAACGTACTAAATTGCTTGCCTTGTGGAATTGGCCCCATCAATTGATTGAATGAAAGGTTTAGGGCTGACAGGAAAGTAAGATCTACAAGTTGCATAGGGATCTCCCCTGTGATTTTGTTTCTTGACAAGTCTAATGATTCCAGCTGAGACAAATTTCCCAAAGATAGTGGGATTTTGCCCATAAGAGCATTATGTGACAAGTTGAGAACATATAGTGATTTGAGTTCTCCAATAGTTTCTGGTATTGGCCCTTCAAGCTTGTTGTTAGAAATGTCAATCGAGGTGAAAATAGTTAGAATTTTCACCAGCTCAATGTTTAGACCTTTACTAGTAACTGTTATCCTATCTTGATAATAAAACTGACCAAAATGGAAACTAAATTGGAGGTGATTGTGCATTGACCGGACCTTGTCTTCTTCATCCAGCATTGCCTTCCAGGTGGAAAAGAATTTTCTTGGAAGCTTACCAATAAATTTGTTTGAAGCTAGGTCTACAATTTGAAGAATTGGCCAGAAGAAATTTGAACTTGATCTTCTACAACTATTAATAGGCCCGTGAAATTTGTTAGATCGCAAGATAAAGACACGCAACTTGGATATGCTTCTCAAATAACATGGGAAGGCATCGCTGATCTCATTGTTCCCAACGTCGAAGACCTCCAAATTTTTGCAATTGATTAGAGACCTTGGTACCACTCCTTCAAGTCGGTTTCCATTGAGATTTAGTGTTTGCAAACCACAATGGTATGGAAATGTATCAGATATATTGCCACTTAGTTTGTTTCTCCTCAGATCCAGCACCCCAAGAGTCTTACTCATCTCAATTAAGCATGGGGGAATCGTTCCATTCAGGGTATTATTAGACAAATTAAGTACTTGAAGATGTGTAGCATTGCATAATGATTGAGGGATATCCCCGTGGAACTTATTGCTTGAAACTGAGAAGAAATAAGTAAAATTAAGGGATTTGCCAATGCTAGCTGGTATGGCAGATTTGAAGTTATTCATTGAGAAATCCAAGTATGTGGCAACTGGTGGGAGATCTGAGAGTTTCCCCTCAAGCTGGTTGGAGCGAAGGTCTAGGACACTCAAACTAGAAAGATTGAGCAAAGGTCCTTCTAAGGTCATCACTAGGTAGTTAAAAGAGAGATTTAAGTAACAAAGATTACTAAGTTTCCAAATCCAGTTGGGAATCCCTTGCTTAATGTGGTTATTTGAAAGGTCTAGAATGGTTAATTTGGATTGGTTTTTCAAGAAATCTGGAAAAGTCTTCAACTTGCAAGAAACCAATTTTAGTGCGGCCATTTGGGGAAAGAAGGATGATGGAGAATTAGTCCCATTATATTCAATCGACAAGTTGTTGTACGAAAGATCAAGATTGGAAAGGTTTGTCAACTGCTGAATCTCATTAAGTTGCAAGGAGCCATCAAAGTTGTTTGAAGAAAGTAAGAGAAACTTAAGACCTTGAAGTTCAAAGATAGACATTGGTATTGGCCCTTTCAATTTGTTGCAACTCAAATCAAGTGTATCCAGTACTGAAGAAGAACTGTTGGAAGATTCATTGAGTAGACCAGAAAATTGGTTATTGGAAAGCTGTAAATTCCGTAATGATGGAAGGGAAAACAGCGAGACTGGAATACTACCATTAAGTGAATTGAAACGCAAGTCAAGATTAATAACATTCGTAAGATCTTTCCAATGAGTGAAATTAATCTGACCTGTTAAATTATTACTAGAAATGTTTAACTGAGTCAACTTCTTGGCCATGCTGAGTGATGGAATTGGTCCTGTGAAGCTGTTTGATGTTTAACTGAGTCAACTTCTTGGCCATGCTGAGTGATGGAATTGGTCCTGTGAAGCTGTTTGATGACATGTCCAAATAAAACAACTGAACAAGATTTGCCATAGAGCTCGGGATTGATCCAAGGAAACTACAATTTGAAAGATCTATTATGGACAACATTTTAAGGTTACCAATAGAATCTGGCAGAGTCCCTGAAAAATTTGTCCTGCTAAGCACCAGTGACCTGAGAGAACCATTTGGATGAAATCCTTGCAAAGTACCACTCAGTTGTTTATTATCTGATAAGTCAAGCGTGTGCAGTGTTGGAACCTGGAAAATCTTTTCTGGAAATTGTCCATTCAATCCACAAGAACTAAGACGCAAGGACGTCAAATTTCTGAAATTAGCAAAAAATTCTGGAACTGGAGCAGCAGAAAAATTGTTATCATGGAGAAGAATAACTGAGAGAGACTGAAGCTTCTGAAAGGAAGGATGGAGAGGTCCTGAAAGAGAACAATTTGACATGCTCAGCACACATAGATTTGGTAGTGAAGATGATAACGCTTGACACCACTCATTCCCTGGCGCTGATATATTTACACCATCAAGATAAAGTTCCTTAATCTCCGAAAGGTTCTGAACTAGCTTAGCTAAATTTGGGTTCCCAAGTTTCAGCATGGAAAAACTCAACAAAGAAGATGTAGACAAATCAAGGGTAACCAACCTTTTCAAGTTCGAAATCTCAAAGGGAATCTGTCCCGAGAAGCCAGCATTTGACAGATTTAAATAACTCAAATTCATCAGATTGCCAAACCCTGCTGGAATCCGAGAATTGCTAAAGTTGTTATAAGCCAAACTCAGGTCCTGGAGATGCTTAAGACTGAAAAGGGTACTTGAATTGACAAGTTCACCATAGATTGATTCCTTGGTCAGATTGAGACCAATAACGCGTCCTTTTCTGCAGGATACACCTTCCCAAGAACAGCAATCACTTGCTTCATTCCAGTGCACCAGTTTAGTGGACAAAGTAGTAGTGAAGTTGAGGCCGTTCTTGAATTGGAGCAACAGGGGTTTCTGATCCTCAAGACAATGGTCAGACACCACAAAGATGCAGAAACTGAGAAATATTGAGCAACTGGGTATGAAGAAAAGCCATGAAAAGAGTGAAATTCTCATTGAGGCTGTAACAAGAAAGACGTATACAGTAAAGAATTGAACCGTTGATGAAATAAATGGTGGGTTCAAAAGAGGAAAGGCCCATAGAACATGACCCTTTTTTCGGCCTGTTGCTCGAGTGGTTGAAAGTTTGTGTGGATTAGAATTGGTGGCAGCAAAAAGCAGCAGTACCAAAAAGCAAAAATGCAATTCAAGAGAGAGAGAAAAGGAAATTGTATTGTTTTAGACTTTTAGTAGAGATTCCCTAGAAGTGCCGTCGTCAAAATAACATGCATATTCCAAAAGTAAGAATTTTTCCGTTTATTATTATTATGGCCGGCTTTTCAAGATGATGACTTTTCAAACTTTGTCTATTCTTTTTGGATGAAATTTCAAGCTTGACATTTAAGAGCCACTGAAAATCTTCGAAAAATCAAACCAGTCAAATGAAGTGAGCTGGTTTTGGAAATGGAGTAGTGGATGGATCATGGATATTGAATGGTGGTTCCCTTGCAGGGAGGTCGCGTTTACATATTACATAATAAATTTCACGTTTTCAGTTAAATGTCATTTTCACTTGGAATTGTTGCTAACACTATTTTTATTTTATTACCATTTGTCTTGTTAAAAAAAAAAAAAGTTATGAAATTTATTGAGTACCATGGTTTAAGGAATTATGTCTTAGCTAGTTAGGATCCAAATACCGTTGATTATCATGAAAGTTATTAGATAACTAAATGATGTTTCACGCAATGCGTGGATTATTTTACAATTTTATTTGAAATTATTTTTATGTATATTAAAATCTACATATAATACTTATTTTGTTGTATAATATTTATATTTATCCACAAAATTGTTAAATATATTAAATCTTGATTTTCTTAATTCACATTATATTAAAAGAAATTATATAACACTATAAGACTACTAGCCTCTAAGCATGTGCATTGCACATGCTCAAAGTCTATTCTTCTTCTTTTTTTGTAAAGGTTAATAATTTGCATATATTATAATTTGAAAATATATTTTTTAAATTTTTTTTATCAAATAAAAAAGGATAAAACTTAGAGATAAACTGTAACGGTAATTTCTTTTTTAAACGTGAGTGAAAAGGAGGCAAAATTTTAGGAGTTCTCTTAGTTTTTTATTTTTTATTTTTTAAATTGGGGGTGTTTTACTTTCATTTAACATATAAAATACTTTTATATCGTAAAATTACATAAATTTAAGCAACCTTTAAATACTTCCTCAGCCACTCTATTCTCACAACTAAATATAGAGACCTCGATCGTAATTACTCAATTCATTATCTCAATGAAATTAAGGAAATCATTTGTAAGTATCAACACAAAGAGAACATGAATAAACAAAGAGAAATTGGCTAAAAACACATCAATTTATCAAAATTTAATTGTTTCTAATTGATCTTCCGTGTCATTTTTTTTAAGTGAAAAATACTTTGAAATCATCATCAATTTTTATTTTTATCACCATAGCTCATACCACACAAAATAACAGTAAAAAAAACCTACTAATTATAAATTCTAACACAAAATAAGAGGAATAAGAAGATATTGATTTTAAAAGAAACTTGGAATAAAATATCTAATGTTCAAATCTCCTCTCTTGTTGTAACTATCTAATTATTTAAAAAAAAAAAAAAGAAAAAAGAAAGAAGCCAATAAAACTAATCGCCTTTATAATAAAAATATAAAATGAATAAGATTGTAATTTTGACTAATGATTTTTTTTTTTTTTTTGATTATGACCAATGGATTAAAATAGTCATTAAGTAGAGAGGTGTTGCAAAAGAATATTAGCCTATGGATTAAAATGGTGATTAATTAATGTTATTGGTATACTTAGTGTGCGTTTGGGTAGAAATTAAAAATGAAAATTATTTTACTATTCAGCTTATTTTTACTACTATTTATGAGTCCCATTACACTTTTTGACATATTCATAAGCTTCACTGTACTATTTTAATTAACTTTTACCTTTATCTACCGTACTTTCAATAATAATTTTTCAATTTCAACAAAATAAGCGAAATCCAAATACACTCTTATTATCATCTAATCAAATAGATGCTAGCTAAATCCAAAATGCATTCACGATGTGGGGTTTTGAACATAATTTACTCATTCCCATCAAATTCAAACGAAGCCAAAAATATTGTTTGATTGTTAAAACATTGGAAATGAGTTTATTTAAATAATATTGGATTATGATTTAGAAGTGTGGATTTTGATTTAAAATGGGTAAAGTATCACTATGGTCACGCTTAGGTAGAAGACGTTAACTCAGATCACTTACTACTCATTTTTATTGGCCAAAATGGCAAAATACCCCTTTCGCCCAAAAGTTTTAGCAAAATGCCCTTGTTCTGAAACTATCTAGCAAAATGCCCCTATTTTGAAACTTGATTTTTTAAAAATCAAATTTCAGTAAGGAACTCGAGTTCCTTGAAAATTTTCAAGTGGAACTCGAGTTCCAAATATATATATATATATATATATATATATATATATATATTTCAAGTTTGATTGCCTATAATTCGATTTTCTACAAATCGAGTTTCAAAACAGGGGCATATCTCTAGATAGTTTCAGAACAGAGACATTATGCTGGAACTTTTGGGCGAAAAGGGTATTTTGCCATTTTTGCCCATTTTTATTCAAAAAAAAGAGAAAGTGATATACCTTATATTTCTTTATTATAAGAACCAAGATTGAAATCGTCAATTCTCCATCATTGTAATAATCAAATTATTAAAACATTAATCTCAACGTGGAAAATTGAATTTGCAATCAAAATGAAAATTTTAATCAGTGTGAAAACATCGATAAGCCTAGCATCTTGGACCAATGCACCTTACAAAAACCCAATAGTTCAATTTCTATCATCATTGTCATGTCGGTCATGGTTGATATAAAAATCACCATTTTTAAGCCACCACGATCGTGTTATACTAAGGGGAAAGAAATAGTTTTGGACATCAAGAAGTCAAAAACATGGAATTCATTAGCAAATTTAGCCAAATTTAATTTTAAAATCTATAACCATTCATTTATTTATAAGAAATACATTTTGAAGCACCGTATTTTTCTTTGAATTTACAAGAAATCAACTATAGTGAATAATTGACTACTCAAACTTAATTAGATATCTAGCTACCAATAATAGGTTTAAATAATTCAGAAAAGCAAAATAATATCCGTTTGAATACTGCTTATTTTGCTGAAAATTAAAAACTGAACACTGTAGTAAAATAATTTTTAAATATGTAAATAGTATCGTGAAACTCATTTTTAATTAAAATTTTGATTAAAAACAAAATTTGTGAGTCTCATAAATAATACATGAGACCCACTGAAAGTACCTTTCAGCATTGAAACGCACTAAAAAAAAAAAAAAAAAAAGGAAACGTAAAACATAAATGCACAGGAAAATCAGCCCAATCTAAACGGTCACTATATAGGTTTAACGTTTGAACAAAGAGAATAAATTGGGTCAGGAGCTGGCGTAAAAGGTGTGTTTTACGCCAGCCAATCCTGACCCGCCACGTCAGATTTTTACCCACAAAATAATAAACTTTAACAGTTAACACATAATTTCTCCCAAATCTTCATAAATCAAAACCCAATTTCATCGTGAAAATCATAGAAGTGACCATTGGAGACACTGACGATGATGCTTATAGTCTGAAAGTGACACCAGACAAAACCACCAGGACCAGGTGGTTGTGCCGATGATGTTGGCCATTTTTTAAATCTCAGTGACTTGGAGTTCTAGACCAAGTTTCTCTTCAATCTTACGGAGAGAGTAGCTAAAAAAGAAGAAGCAATAACTCAGAAAAAAAATATCTACTATTTACAAATCTCCAACAACTTCTCAGACTATCTCGCCGGACTCATTTCCAAAAGCTCTTGTTGTAACTGATCTTTTGAACAGTAACATTGGGATTTGATTTTCTGCAGATTTTGGGTTTAATTTTTCTTTATTAAATTTGGTATTTGAGAGGGAGTGGTAGTGTGTGTTATCATTTATTATTTTTATGGGTAAAAAACTAAAAAAAAAAATTCAGCTTCCACAGTCCACACTACAACTATGTTCTTTGATTTTTTTTTTCTTAAAATAAAAATTATTAATGACTGTGTTTGGTAGAGAAGAAAATCAAAAGGAAAAAGCCACATAAATCTTCTCCACTTGTGTTTGGTAGCCTAGAAAATTAAAAGGTAAAGCTAAACAAAGTTTCATCTCCATTTAGTGTTTGGCAGCCAAGAAAACCAAAAGGAAAATCCTCATGCTCTTCACAAAGAAACCCAAAAAACACCCAATGGCCTTGATTCAACCACATAGGCCAAGGGCCAAACCTGTGACACAAAATTGCCATCAACCACCACATCAAACTCCAAATACCCACTTTAACCACACCAAAAATCCAGTCAACCCAATTGCCAAAAGGAAAGAAAAAAAAATACTAAAAGAAAGAGAGAGAAATTCAAACGTGATTTATGAAGATTTGGGAGTAATCGTGTGTTAAAAGTCTATTATTTGGAGGATAAAAATCTGACGTGGCGGGTCAGGATTGGCTGGCGTAAAACACACCTTTTACGCCAGCTCCTGACCCAATTTATTCTCTTGAACAAATACTCAAATAATTGATCCGTTGGGATGTTGCCAATGCTACTGCTTTTTGAGACCAGTCATTAGTCATTAGTCATAGTCATTTCCTTGACTTCTAGCCATTGAAGAGGAAAATTATTGTGGGAACTCAGCTGCACCTTATTGACCAACTTTTGTCCTCTGTACTCCATTAATAGCATCATAACTATGAAAAACATTTAGTACCACATACTAAACTTACACAATTTAGAGTCGGTTTAGTAAGTTATTTATTTTAATAACATTGTTTATATTTTTATTAAAAAATACGTGTGAGTAAAAAAGTGTGAAAATATGTATAATATTATTTAAATGTTAAAAAATATTGCTCAAAATACTCTACCAAACAAGCCTTTATTTGCCGCAATTGTAACGTGGCTTAGTGTAAATAATGAAAAAAAAGATAGTGAATCTATGTGTAAATAAAAAATAGCTATAATTTAACACATCAAAGTTATAATCTAACATGTCAAAATTGTGACAAAAAATTGTGAAATGAATCAATATTTTATATTCCTAGAACCATTCCAATAACTATGAGATGGTATTTTTCTGTCCTCTGTCGTAGACGGTTCTAACGTATGTTACAATGAAGATGATATTTTGTGTAACAATAATATAAAGTATCTTTTTTAAATGTGAGATGATATATGATGTATTCAGCATATAGTTTCAAACCTTGCTTCAAAGAACTAATGTGGATTCAAACCGTTGAAAGAAAGACAAATAGGACATTGATCATTCAAGTTAGAAGTTGAGCTTTTTCTTTATTTGTCTCTTCCAAATACTTGCGATGTTTTTTTTTTTTTTTTTTAAATAATAATAATAATAAATTAAGTGTGCTTTGTTTGTGGGGTCTTGCCCTCTCACTAAAGGAAAAATGACCTTTTTTTTTTCTCGTAAAATGGTACTCTAGAGAGCGAACGGAGAAGGCTTATGTTATAGTGAAGATTTGGTATTTCATGAATTTGAAGGAGAAAATGATGCTACTTATTTGACGTCAATTATTATTATTATTTTTTTTTTGAAAGGACATCAATTATTATTTGTTACTTGGCGAAGTAAAATGTTAATGAAGTGACATTGTATACAACTTAAATATGAGGAATAAGAAGATATGGAATTCAAAAAATGAACCATGAAACAAGGCAACAAACCAATATAATATAAATTTAAAATAAACAGGATTTTGATGCTGACTAATGGCTTAAATTCGTCAATAAGCAAAAAAATAGAGTAATTATTAGCTACTCTTAGAACAAGATAATGTAATATTTCATACTCTTACCTTCATGATATATTTCAACATGAATTTAATTAGTAGGATTAGCATAAATGTAAAAGGGGTACATCTCATCACAATGATGTTCTCACCATTTGATTTTGGGATGATGAATCAATATCTATATTCAAAAAAATAAAATAAATAAAATAAAATAACAGAAAAAGAAAAAGAAAGAGAGAAAACCTTTGCTATGATGATGTGACTATGAAGAAGATGAGGATGTAGGGGAAAAAGAAGAAATGCGGGGTGAATTATGGCATGCACACAGAGAGTCATGGATGACCCTCTTCCTACTGATGTCAAGTTTCGAACAAATAACACAGTACCGGCCGCAAATTTCTTCATCTTCCATTTCATTATCATCATCGTCGTCTTCACTGTCTTCTGCATTCTCATCTTCAAGACCTTCCTCTGCCTCAACCTTTGCATTATAACAACCAGTATAAGACAATCTCATCATTGGAAGAATCACCAGAAGAATCTTATCAATGCTATCATCATGCCATTTTCTTCCTTTCTCCCAAAATGTTACGGGAGCAACAACAACTGCAGCTCCGACCCCAAAACCCAATCCAGTCAGTATAAACCGCCAATCAAATCCAATCAAAGTAGTTGTAATTTTGCGTTTAGATTTTTTTGTTGCTGAAGGTGGTGGAGCTTTATTACTTGTGCATTTTTTCTCCAAAGGGTATCCACATAAGCCCTTGTTCTGTTCATAGGACTTGTTTGAAAACGTATCAAATTGCCTGCCTTGTGGAATTGGCCCCTCCAATTGATTGAATGAAAGGTTTAGGACTGCCAGGAAAGTGAGATCTGCAAGTTGTATAGGGAGCTCCCCGGTGAGCTTGTTGCTTGACAAGTCTAATGATTCCAGCTCAGACAAATTTCCCAGAGATGGTGGGATTTTGTCTGTAAGAGCATTATGTGACAAGTTGAAAACATATAGTGATTTGAGTTCTCCTATGTCTTCTGGTATTGACCCATGAAGCTGGTTGGCAGAAATGTCAATTGAGGTGAAAATAGTTAGAATTTTCACCAGCTCAATTGCTAGACCTTTACTGGTAACTGTTATCGTGTCTTGATAATAAAACTGACCAAAATGTAGGAATCTAAATTGGAGGTGATTGAGCTTTGACATGACCTCATCTTCATTGCCCATCATTGCCTTCCAGGTAGAAAAGGATTTTTTTGGAAACTGACCAGTAAAACTGTTTAAAGCCAAGTCTACAATCTGAAGCATAGGCCAGGTGAAATTTGGCCCATCACAACCAATGGGCCCATGAAAATTATTCGATCGCAGAACAAGGACACGTAACCTGGATATTTTCCCTAAGTAACATGGGAAACCACCCTCAATATGGTTGTTCCCTAAGTCCAAGACCTCCAAATTTGTGCAATTGGCCAGAGACTTGGGTAACATTCCATCTAGTAGGTTGCCATTGAGACTTAGAGTTTGTAAACCACAATTTCCTGGAAATTTGTCAGATATTGGGCCAGAGAGGTTGTTTCTCCTTAGATTCAGAACCCCTAGGAACTCACTTATTGCGTAGAGGCATTGCGGAATGGTGCCACTCAAGGAATTATTAGATAGATCAAGAACTCGAAGATATGTAGCATTGCATAATGATTGAGGTATATCCCCATGGAATTTATTGCTTGAAAGAGACAAGAAAATTGTGGAATTAAGGGAGATACCAATGCTAGTTGGTATTACAGAGCTGAAATTATTCTTTGAGAAGTCCAGATATGTAACATTTGGTGGGAGATGTGGGAGTTGCCCCTGGAGTTTGTTGGAGTGAAGGTCTAGGACATTTAATAGAGAAGGAAGATTCAGTAAAGGCCCCTGTAGAGTCACAAGGTGGTTATGCGATAGATTTAAGTACATAAGACTTTTAAGTTGCCAAATCCAGTTGGGTATCTCTCCATGAATCTGGTTCTCTGAAAGGTCTAGACTGTTTAATGTGGATTGGTTTCTCAAGAAATCAGGGAATGTGCTCAAGTTGCAAGAAGCCAACTTAAATGTGCGAAAATTGGGAAAGGACAAGGGAGAAGCCGTACCAGTATAATTAATTGACAACTTGTTGTAAGAAAGATCAAGATTTGATAGATTCCGTAGTTGCTGAATCCCATCAAGCTGGAAGGAACCATTAAATTTGTTGTAAGAAAATAAGAGGGATTTAATACCTTGGAGTTTGATGACAGACGCAGGTAAGGGCCCTTCCAAGTTGTTGCTACTCAAATCAAGGGTGTTCAATGGGTAAGAAGAAATGTCAAATTCCTGGAGTCCACCAGAAAAATTGTTGTTTGAAAGTTGTAGTTTCTGCAGTGATGGATGGGAAAACAGGGACATTGGAATACTCCCTCCAATTGAATTGTAACCCAAGTCAAGATTCACCAGCTTCGTAAGCTCATCCCACTGAGTGGAATTTATACTACCTACTAGATAATTACCAGAAAGGATTATCTGTGTCAGATTCTTGGCCATGCTGAATGATGGAATCTGTCCGCTGAACTTACTACTTGAAAGATCTAATCTGGACAACATTGTAAGGTTACCAATAGAATCTGGCAGTGCCCCTGAAAAGTTTGTGGTGCTAAGCAGCAATGACCGAATAGAAGCATTTGAAAGAAATTTTGGGAAAGAACCTTGAAGTAGTACATTATTTGACAAGTCAAGTGTCTGCAGTGTTAGACTCTGGAAGACTTTTTCTGGAAATCCTCCATACAATCCACAAGAACCGAGACTCAAGGAAGTCAAATTTGTGAAATTTGCAAAAAAATCTGGAATTGAAGCATTAAGGGGATTATTATTGAGACGAATAATTGAGAGGGATTGAAGTTTCGATAAGGAGGGATGAAAATGCCCTGAAAGATAACAATTTGACATGCTCAACACCGTAAGATTCCCCAGTGAAGATGATAAGGCCTCACACCAGTTATTCCCTGACGCTGATATATTTACACCATCAAGATAAAGTTCCTTTAGCACCGAAAAATTCTTAACTATCATAGCAAAATCTGGGCTCTCAATTTTCAGCATAGAAACACTCAAGAAAGAAGATGTAGACAAATCAAGGGTAACCAACCTTTTCAAGTTCGAAATCTCAATGGGAATCTGTCCCGAAAAGCCAGCATTTGATAGGTTTAAATAACTCAAATTCGTCAGATTGCCAAACCCCGCTGGAATCGTAGAACTGCTGAAGTTGTTAAAAGCCAAACTCAGGTTCTGGAGATGCTGAAGACTGAAAAGGGTACTTGAATTGACAAGTTCACCATAGATTGATTCCTTGGTCAGATTGAGACCAATAACGCGTCCCTCGTTGACTCCTCCATTGCTGCAGGTTACACCTTCCCAAGAACAGCAATTTGAGCTCGCATTCCAGTGCACCAGTTTTGTGGACAAAGTATGGTCGAATTGGAGGTTGTTCTTGAATTTTAGCAACAAGTCTTGCTGATCCCTAAGACAGTTTTGAGACACCACAAAGATACGGAGGTTGAGGAAAATTGAGCATATGGTTACGAAGAAAAGCCATGAAAAGAGTGAAATTTTCATTGGGGTCTGTAACAAGAAAGACTCATACAGTAAAGAATTGAAGAGTTATTGAAATAAATGGTGGGTTCAAAAGAAGAAAGGCCCATGGAACATGACCTTATTTTGGCCCGTGGCTAGAGTGTGGAAACTGGAAAGTTTGTGTGGAACTGGGGTTAGAAAAAAAAATCAGCAGTTCAATCCAAACCCAAAAGGCAAAACAAGAAAGAGAGAGAGAACGAAAATTGTTTGGTTTAGCAGAGATCCATGAAAGAAACTAGAAAGCGCCGTCGTCAAAGTAAAACGCGTATTTCACTCGTTTCTTCTGGGTGACATTTGGTGTTGTGTCTTGTCGGCTTTTGTATATTTCGAATGATGATGGTGACTTTTCAAGCTTGACATTTTAAAACTACCGAAAAGCCTAGAAAAATCAAAACCAATGAAATAAAATGAGCCTCCTCAAAAAAAAAAAAAAAACTGAGCATGGAGCAATGAATATAATATTCGGTTAATGAATGTTTTTAGAATATTTTTAATAATATTTTTTAAAATTTTTTTATAAAAATTAAAAAAATTGTCAAAAAATTAACCCTTGTTTGTCTTTTGTAATTTTTTTAAAATAGTTTACTAATTACTAATATATACGGCATATATTTGTAAAAAATATATATATATATATAATTTTTTATGGAAGAAGTAAATTTGTCAAGTCAAATTCCACTTTTCTTTTTTTTGGGTGGAGTAATGAATACTGAATAGTGATTACTTGGATGGGAGGTCACGCTTACATATATTAAATTTTACATTATTTCTAATTTTCTATTGTTACTAATTTGTCAAGTCAATTGTAGTTAATAAAGTTTTTTTTTTTTTTGGTTAGATAGTTAATAAAGTTATCAAATCTAACTTGCATCTAGATAGCTAGTTAAGAATTAAGATCCAACTCCATTGATGAGTAAGGATTAAACTGACATTATTTCAAAAAATAAAAATAAAAAGGATTAAAGTGACATGGTCCACGTGGTACTCCACAGTCCACATCATTTTTTTTTTTGTTGGGATTCTCACCGTTCATGTCAACCAATGCAAGTCATTTAATAAGGAAAAAAAAAACAACATAAGTAACTTCAAAAAATTAATAGGCAAAACTAAAGTATCATCTTAGCGGTTAATTTAACTTGGGATCATGATTGACGTTACTTTCATTATTCACTAATTTGACACCTCATCAGTTGTATTAATCATTGTATATTAAAATTTATTGCTTAAGGAATTATATATATATATATATATATATATATATATATTAAAGATTAATGTTCTAGCTAGTTAAATATATGACTAGTGATGAACATTGAAAATTATTAGGTAAATTAGAAGTACACTTCATGCTCTACAGTCGACAGCCCATACTAATAAATACAAGCCATTTAATATATATATATATATATATATATATATATATAAAAGTTAGTAGTAATATAAAATGTTAAACATATCATATCAAGTGACCTGCATTTAGTTTATAAAAAAGAAAAAGAAAAAAGAGTGGTCCTGCAATTAATGGTGTGGAGTACTATACTGACTATAATTATAGACAACCTAATAATTATTCAACCAGAATATAGAGCTTCTAATTGGAATATTTTGATGTTTTTAATAGTAACGTCCAATGTTTAAATTCTTATCTCTGAACTATCAAGTTTTCACCTCTCTTTCATTTATTAATTTATTTGTTATTTACAACTTAGAAACACCTTGTGCACACCCAGATGTGACTTTTGGGCCTAAAATCTATTTGGGCTCACAATCTATTTGTATTGTGAGTTTTTGAATTTCCTACAATGGGTGGTTCTATGTTTGGCAACCCAAGTACCCAGGTTCCCTAGGCTCTCAAGATCACTCTCACTCTTTTTCCCAGGATAGTCTCCTTCTTTCCTCAGTATCTACTCTTCAGAATTTCCAACCCCTTCAACTAAATCTTTCTTGCTTATTTATAGTCAGAGTTAGTGGGGTGGTCATGATCGTTTTCCTGGTGGGTGGAAGGAGATGTCCAATATTGTGTTCTCCTAAGTGGGTGCTTAATTGCAAGTGGAAGAAGGTGACAGTGGCATTGGAACTAGCTCCACCGTTAGGTTTGCTGCCCGGCAGAGGCATTCCCTAGGCGACGAAAGGAAGGTTAAATACCATTTCTTTTAAGTGGATGTTTGGTGGTGAGTGGGAGAAGGTGGTAGTGGCATTGGAACTAGCTCCACTAGTAGATTTTATGCTTGGCAGAGGCATTCCCTAGGTGATGCCGTGCAATCTGAGTCCTGCCTGCCTAGGGAACATATCCATCGAAAGTGGTGAGGCTTCACCTTCGCCTGTCATGTCGTAAATGTTTTCATCTCTAGGCTTTAGGCTTTAGATGAGCATCAAAACTTGCCTGGAATGAGCCCGTGCGTCTGATCAGAGTAAAGTTCTACACGTGGCATCAATATAATGAGCTTTTACGAACGACCGGGCCTTAAGGAGGGTAACGCCTGTACAATAGCCCCCCCTCCCCCCCTTGATTCACATTCGGCGCTTAGCGTTGAATCAAGGATTCTGGTCGGGTCATGATAGTGGTTTCCTGAGGGTACCGAGCACCCTTTTCATGCGGCCAGGGTAATTATTGCAGACTTCTTAGAAGTAGCACCACGTCAGGTCGTCACATCAACAACTGTAACCTGTTGGTTGGTGAATCGTCTGACGGTTGGTGAACCGTTTGACAGTTCACGAACCATCTGACGGTTCGTAAACCGCACCACACGTGTGAGGAGGTTATCCAGAAAGAGTTGAAAGGGTTTTTTTCCCACTCCTCGCCTCATTAAATGCCTCAGTCCTTATATATAGTCTTTCTTGGGTTTTCATTTTCACTTTTTGCATCCTTTTCACTATCAATCTCTTCTTTGTCGAGCATTCCTCTTCTGTGCAAAAACACTCCTTAGTTCTTCACTCTCTAGAACCCAAAGTAAGTCTTCTTTACCTTTTTTTTTTTTATTTATTCTTCTATGTTTCATACTTTAGGAATGGGGATTTTTCACCTTCTCACCCCTGGGGCTGCCTTGGCTAGTTTTAGAGAGACCTTTGGTGTCCCAAGGGATGTCAACATTGCGTACTGCAATGTGGGCGATATCGCACTTGTGAGAGCTGCTGATCCAAACACAGCGTTTTTTCCGTTGATGTTTATACTTGAGGGTGGGGTTAGATTTCCTGTAGACCCTCTCATCATAAGCACCCTAAGGTTCTATGGTCTGTGCCCCGACCAGTTTCTCCCTAGTTTTTATAGAGTTGTTAGTTGTGTCAAGCGACTGAATCAGATGTTCAGGTTGCAAGTGAACCATCATTAATTTCATGTACAAATTGTGCGGTAATTTTACAAGTGACTATTATTTAAAGACTAGAGATATGCGAGTTCGACTTATCTCTTGTCTACCCGACTCCAATAAAAACTCGGCTGGAGAGTTTGTTCGGGTGCCTGGCAACTGGCTTGCCAGTGAGCTACTTTGCCCGCTTTCTCTACGTGAAGTTGGTCGGTACCGAGAATCTCCACTTGTTCTAATTTTGCGTCTTTTTATTATTTGTGTATTTAACTGATTGGTCTATTCTTCGGACTTGATGCAGAATCAAAAAGGTTTCTACCGGACTCCCGAGTCATACACGTGCGAGATCTCAATTTTCTTCTTAGGTCGGAGATTTTCGTGCACGATGACGGGCAACTTCGGGCATCTCATTTGATTCTCGGTGTTAACCCAATGTACACCACTTGGCAAAACTTCAGCCAGACGCTTTTAGTAGATAGTCCGCTCTTGTCATACATAGACGTCTGACACAAAAAATTCCTCCCTCCCTCACTTACTATTGGCGAGGCTCGTGATCTTGGCCCCCATTACACCACTGTAGATGACATCGTGCCGATAAGGGACAAGTCTGCCGAGCGTGTGTCCCAAAATTGCAAGAGACATGAAGCCATCGAACAGCCAGAAACCGCTGCCCCAGTAGCCGAGAAAGAAGCTGTCGAACCTGTAGGTACTTCGGGCACTAAATCCGGCCACGCAGACAAAATGGTGAAGCAGAGGACGATGAGTTTGGCTCAGTTTTTACCAAGTGCTGGCCCCGTGGCTTAACCCCCATCCCTCCAAGGAATAGGGCAGACTCATCCAGTTGGTGAAACCAAAAAGAGGAAACGAGCCGCCGAAAATAATACTCCCATCCTGGGTGATGCCCCACTGAAGACCCCATCTTGTGCAAAAGGTGGGCCTAGGACCTAGGAGATGCTGGGCGTTACTTCACCGACAGCCCAAGTCGAGATCAACGTGGCATTTTCTTCTCAACCTGAGGTTGGTTGGCAGCACGCTTTTCTGTTAGGCGATAAGCCTTTATCGACAACCGCCAGCGTTCAGCTATGGGATAAGGGCGAAGGGGGGTGTGTAGTTCAAAGTCTGGTGCAGGCCCTCCTGCTGCCCAAGGATGTTCATTTTTTCTCGGACGGCAACGACGAGATGCTTGCTAGACGGCTACAATGGCATACCATTGCTGTAATTTCCTATTCCCTCTATTGCGTATGTTGTTACAGGTAGCTATCTTCCCAGTTTCGTCATTTTGTTACTGTTTTGTTTTTAGGTCGCGCAGCTAATTAGCGTTATGGACTGGAGGCTGAAGGATGCGACTAAGGCCATCGAGCGGGAGAAGGCGCTAAAGGTCGTTGCTAAGGTCACTACCAAGGAGAAGGGTGAAGCTGCCGCGGCGTCGGAAAGGAAAGCGATAGATGCCAAGAATGCCCGGTTGGCTGCTGAGAGTAAGCTAACCATCATGGAGAAGAACCTAGACGAGATAGAGCTCAAGCTAGCAACGGCGAATAGCTTGAATCTAGCCCAAGCTGATCAAATTGCCGACTTGAAAGAATCCCTCGAAGCTTGTGAGGATAAGTGGTACAATGCAGGCTTTTCAAAGGCTGAAAACTTTATGGAACCGATCATTCACCAAGCTCGGCACCATGGATTCGGGGAAGGATGGTTAGCTGATCTTCAAGCGATGGGAGTGGCCAAGGACTCCCCGATGTGGAATCCAACGCAGATCCCCTACCCGGCCCCTCCCCTTTGTTCAAAGTTGAGTTGATTCCACGAATGAGGAGGAAACTCCGAGTATGAGGGATCTTGTACGGGATATCGATGCTTATGTGGAAACGGCTGACCCGGAGGTTATGAGCAATATCCGTATTGGAGCTGAAGCTGTTCAAGACCAGACCCCTTTAACAACTCAAACAGCTAGAAACGGATCCGAGCAACCTGTTACTCCCCCCGTACCAACCGACCCTGCCGTTTGAAAATTTAGCTTTCTCTTTTTTCTTTTTATTGGTTTTGTGTTTGATGAGCCTAAATTGCCGGGTTGTGGCGATAGAACAATTTCTTTATCTCTTGGATAGTTTTAATTAATATCATTCAAATATAAACTTGTGTGTCTCATTGCTGCTTGTTTGATAACTGTTGACTTTGCACATGATTAAGGTTAACCTGCTCATCATACCTTACTTTCTCACTCTTGGGGGCTGGGAGCAGCCTTTCCGCCCTTAGGACGTTTAGGCTTAGGTTTTTAGCTGCTCGGTGATGAAGGTCGAACCCAAGATAGGTTTCTGTCTTTAGAAAATTGTAGTTTAAGGTTTCTTCCTGCTCAGTGATAAGATCGAACCGAGAACAGGTTTCTGTCCTTAGAGAATTTTAGTTTAAGGTTTCCACCTACTCGATGATAAGATCGAACTGAGGACAGGTTTCTATCCTTAGAAAATTGTAGCTTAAGGTTTCTTCCTGCTCGGTGATAAGATCGAACCGAGGACAGGTTTCCGTCCTTAGCGTAGAATGAGTTGCCTTGGCCTGCACAATTTTATCTGTATTTGTTGACCGACGATAATAAATTATCAGTAATAGAGTTAAATGTGCCTGCATGAATAAATACTGTCATATTAATTCGTAATAATGCAAAATTACATCAAATTTACATCCTGGGGTGTATCCGGTCAGTGATAAAACTTTTTTAAGTTGTGAACATTCCATGGCCGGGGAAGTGGTTTTTCCTCCAAATCCTCTAAATAGTATGCTCTCCCACCCGCAATAACAGTCACTCTATAGGGCCTTTCCCAAGACGGGGCTAATTTCCCTGCATTTATGTCTTGTGTATTCCCTACAACCTTTCAAAGTACTAGATCCCATGCGGCAAACTCCTTTTTCCTCAAGTTTCTATTGTACCTCCAGGCGAGCTTTTGCTGATACTCGGCCAGCCGAATGGTAGCCGTTTCACGATGTTCCTCTAATAAGTTCAGTTGCTTGAACATTAACTTCTCATTCTCGGCAGGAGTGAATTCTACGACTCAAGCGCTGTATAGGTTTACTTCGGCGGGGATGACAACTTCTGCCCTGAAAGTTAGAGAAAATGGTGTCTCTCCCGTGTACCTTATCGGGGTTGTTCGGTAGGCCCATAGGATGCTTGGCAATTCCTCGGCCCACTTACCTTTGGCGCCCTCCAACCTCTTCTTTAGTTCGTTACGATGGCCTTATTTGTAGCATTGGCCTGGCCGTTGCTTTGCGGATATGCCGGAGTAGAATATCGGTTCCTGATGCTGAGGTCATTACAGAACTCACGAAAAGCTTTGCTGTTAAACTGTAGACCATTATCCAACAAAAGAGACTCTGGCACGCCAAATCTTGTCACAATGTCTCTCCATACGAACCTCTTGACATCAACATCTCGAATGTTTGCCAGCGCCTCCGCTTCTGCCCACTTAGTGAAGTAGTCTATTGTAACTAGTACGAATCTTCGATTGCCGGTTGCCTGGGGGAACGGTCCGACTATGTCTAGCCCCCACTGGGCAAACGGCCACGGGCTACTTACTGGATTTAAACTCCCGGCAGGCTGGTGAATCATCGGGGCGTGTATTTGACACTGCTCACACCTTCGAGCATACTCGGTGGCATCTTTCCTTATCTGCGGCCACCAAAACCCTTAAGTCATTGCTCGGTAAGCCAATGAGCGTCCCCCCACGTGACTACCGCACACACCCTCATGAAGCTCAGCTAAGAGCTCTCTAGTTTGGTTAGGATGAAGACACTACAAGTACGGCCCTTCGAATGATCTTCGATATAACTTCTGATCGGTAAATAACCAATACCGAGCAGTGATTCGTCGTACTCTGTTTGCCTCTTTTTCATCTTCCGGAGCTTGGTTTTCTACGAGGAAATCAATGATGGGGTCCATCCAACATTTCTCGGCTATGGCGACCTGTGCAACCGGTGCCTTAGCAATAATACTTAGTTCAGCCACTAACTCCACCCCGATCAATTGAGGTACCACGTTAGCTATTGATGATGCTAGCGTTGCTAAGGAATCAACGTGTCGATTCTATCCCCGGGCTACCCATTCAAGCTTAACATTTGAAAAATTACCTATGGTCTGCTTTACCAGCCGCAGATATTCAATCATCTGGGGGTCTTTGGCCTCGAAATTCCCTTGCACTTGATTTACTACTAGAAGAGAATCCGAGTAAACCTCCACCTCTTTGGCTCCCAAATCTAAGACAACTCTAAGTCCGGCAAGCAGAGCCTCATACCATTAGAAGCTCTGAAGCCTAATCTGAACGAGTGCTTTAGCTTTAATCCTTTCGGGGCGATGACCACAATTCTAGCCCCCGCTCCCGCCGTGGATGCACCATCCACAAATACCTTCCACGGCTTGACCCCCGTGAGGCAAACTATTTCTGTACTCTTCGGCGTAAACTCAGCGATGAAATCAGCGAGTACTTCCCTTCACTAAGTTCCTTGGCCTGTATCTTATGTCAAATAAGCCTAGCCAAGTCCCTCACTTAGCTATTCTCCCCGTGAAGTCAGATCTTCTCAACAATGACTGAAGAGGATACTCGATCAAAACATGGACGGTGTGAGCCTGAAAGTAATGGGGTAATTTTCGGGTAGAATGCACGAGTGCCAACACCAGTTTCTCCAGCGGTAAATACTTGGTCTCGGCGTCAACAAATGTCTTGCTTATATAGTAAATCGGCATCTGTACACCACTATCCTTCAGTAGCACTATGCTGGCTGCATGCTCGGATACCTAGAGGTACATATACAGGTCTTCTCCTGGCTCCGGGGCGGTCAAAGTAAGTGCCCACCCAAGATAGTCCTTTAGGTCTTGAAAAGCTCTATCACACTCCTCGTCCCATTGAAACCCCTTCCACTTCTTCAAAAGCTGATAAAATGGTCGGCACCGATCAACGAACTTGGAAATAAATCGGTTGAGAGCAGCCAACATACTGGTCAATTTTTGAACCTCTTTCGGATTGCTCGGTGGTTTAAGACGTGTCACAACTTCAATCTGATCAATGTTAATTTCAATTCCCCGTTTGGTGATCAAATAACCCAAGAATTTGTCGAATCCCACCTCGAAAGCGCACTTATCGGCATTGAGACACAGCTGGTGTGGTCGGAGTATTTCGAGCACTTCTTTAAGGTCACCTATATGTTGCCCCTCCTGCTTGCTTTTTATCACCATGTCATTGATGTATACTTCGACCGTGCGTCCAATCTTATCCCTAAACATTCTCCTCATCATTTGTTGATAAGTAGCTCCTGTGT
Organism: Castanea sativa; assembly: GCF_040712315.1. NCBI lineage: Eukaryota > Viridiplantae > Streptophyta > Magnoliopsida > Fagales > Fagaceae > Castanea > Castanea sativa. Next base: position 16,023,297 of record NC_134021.1, on the reverse strand, counting down.
TTTTCAATCCAAACGGCATCACGGTATAATGATAGTTAGCATAAGGTGTTATGAATGTCGTCTTCTCCTGATCCTCGATGGATAAGGTAATCTGGTGATAACCCTGGAAAGTATCAAGAAAGCTCATCCTCAGGTGCCTATATGTAGCATCCACCAGTTGATCAATTATTGGCATCGGGAACGAATCCTTCGGGCATGCTCAGTTTAGATCAGTGAAATCAACACAAACCCTCTACTTACCATTCTTCTTCTTCACAACCACAGTGTTTGCAAGCCATTTTGGAAAGAAAGTTTCCTTTATGGCCCTTACTTCTTTCAGCTTTCCAACCTTCTATCTAACGACTTCGACATGCTCTTTAGCGGACCTTCTCGGTCTCTGTTTCTTAGGAGGGCATAAAGGATCCACATTCAACTTATGTACTATAAATTCGAGGTCAACCCCGGGCACCTCGTATGGACTCCTAAGCGAATACGTCCATGTTTTGTATAAGAAAAAGCAGTAACTCCCCCCTTTCCTCATCACTTAAGCTTGCCCCTATCAGGAAATTCCTTTCACTATCCGGCAGGATTTTTACTCTAACCAGGTCCTCGGCAACGTTGGTTCCCTTCACTTGGGGTTGCTATAATTGCTATAAGGGAGCCTTCTTGGTTGAATCCATTTGTTCGGTCTGTTTGTTGGCCGTGGCTACTAAGCACTGTCTGGTTTCCTGCTGATCACTCCTTATCACTATAATTCCATCTTCAGTTCAAAATTTGACCTTTACGTGCAAAGTAGACGGCATAGCCCCCATGTTATGGATCCATGGCCTTTCGAGGATTGTCGTGTATGGCAAGAAAGAAGCGACCACTATGAACGTCACAATTACCTCTTTACCTCTCATGCTGACCGAGAGTGAAATCTGCCTTTCTGGAGTCACCATATGCCTATCAAATCCCATCAACGGCGTATCATACTTGGATAAGTCCCCATTTTTCAGTTCGAGCCCTCTATACAAGTTGGGGTACATTAAGTCTGCGCCACTCCCTTGATCTATTATTATTCTTTTTATTATGAAACCACTTACATAGGCCATGACTACTAAAGCATCGTGGTGCGACTGAGTGGTGCCTTCCATATCATTATCGTCAAACGCTATGGGTTGTTTAGTGTATCTTAGCCTCTTACCCGGAGGACGTTCGCCCGTGTAACTTTCTGCTAATACCACGGCCAAAACCCCCTTCGTTCTAGGTGCTTGAAAGCTCTTTGACACTGCATGGATGACTTCTATTACTCCCAAAGGGGATGGGAGAGGGTTTCTGCGCATTCGATCTGCTTGCCTGGTTTCCTGATTCCTTGTTAAGATGTCCCGCCTTTACCAACTGTTCCAGATGGTCTTTCAATACTCTGCACTACTCAGTGGTGTGCCCTTTATCTTCGTGGTAGGTGCAATACAAATTTTGATTCCTCCTTGATGGGTTGCCCCCCATCTTATTCGGCCGCTTAAAATACGACTTATTTTTTATTCGATCAATGATCCTATGCACGGGCTCCTTGAAGGCCGCATTCACTCCTCTAATTGTTGGGTCGAACTTTTGAATCCTCAGATCCTTCCGGCGTCTGGGTTGGAAACTAGTATTTCAAGGATAATTTATGATCGGGGCCTTCCCTTTGGTCTGCAGTCGATCATCTTCTAATCGCTTATACTCCTCGATACACCTCATCAACTGCCTCATATCCTCGGGAGGCCTTCTCTTCAATGATTCTCTCAGTCTGGACTCTTCAGGCAACCCCATCCGAAAGGTGCTCATCGCAATCTTTTCATTGCCCTCGCTGATCTCGTTATACAGCTCCCAATACCAGTTGGAATAGTTGCGAAGGGTTTCCCCAGCCCCCATTTTCATCGATAGTAACACATCCACGGGTTGCAAAACCTGGCTGTAAGTCATGAATTGTATACCGAATTCCTGGATTAGTTTCAAAAAACTGTGGATTGAACCTTTCTTCAATCCGTTGAACCACCTCAAAGCAGTGGGGCCGAGGCTCGAGGGGAAGACCTTACACATCAATGCATCGTTATGGGCGTGTAAAGACACCATTTGAATGTAGTGGCTTATATGTTCCACAAGGTCTGTCTTTCCAGTGTAGGAATTGAATGGCGGCCACGTGAATCTACTCAGCATAGGCGCGCTTTCAATATCTCTAAAAAATGGCGATCGGGCAACTTGGCCTAATGCCAGACTCATTGAGTCCATAGCCACATTTTGAGGTCGCCCCTCATCCGGGGAAGTCGAGTCACGGTCCGCATACTCCCTACAAACGTGGTGTCGACGGAACCCGGATTGATGGGATCCTGCTGCACGGTGATTCCTTACACTTGCCGACCTTTCTCTTCGTTCATCGTGGTCCTTTCTTCTGCGTCTGCCCCTCACTTGCAACTCCAAATCCCTTACCATCCTACGTAGGCGCTCGAGTTCCTGATCCCTCTGCTCAAGCTCCTGGTCTCTTCTGTCGAGGGGGCTGCGGCCTGAAGCGTCAGACACTGTCCGGAGAGTTTGATATGATCCCTCTCCAAGTCCAGATTCCTCTGCCTCCTCATGTCGTTTGTCCTATTGCCTTTTCTGCCTCCTTTATCGCCATGTGGACCCTCGCGATGACTCTCCATAGCCACTTTCAGCATGACTCCCTAGCCTACTTCTAGACATTTTCTCGTGCACGCCTAGATAGCACCACAGCTAGGTAAGATTTCCCACAGACTGCGCCAATTTTGCTTACCCAAATGTGACTTTTGGGCCTAAAATCTATTTGTATTGTGAGCTTTCAGATTTCCTACAATAGGTGGTTCTATGTTCGGCAACCCAAGTACCCAGGTTCCTTAGGCTCTCAAGATCACTCTCACTCTTTTTCCCAGGATAGTCTCCTTCTTTCCTTAGTATCTACTTTTCGGAATTTCCAACCTCTTCAACTGAATCTTTCTTGCTTATTTATAGTCAGAGTTAGTGGGGTGGCCATAATCGTTTTCCTGGTGGGTGGAATGAGAGGTCCAATACTGTTTCTCCTAAGTGGGTGCTTAATTGCGAGTGGGAGAAGGTGACAGTGGCATTGGAACTAGCTCCACCATTAGGTTTGCTGCCCGGCAGAAGCATTCCCTAGGCGACGGAAGGAAGGTCCAATACCATTACTTTTTAAGTGGATGTTTGGTGGTGAGTGGGAGAAGGTGACAGTGGCATTGGAACTAGCTCCACCAGTAGATTTTATGCCCGGCAGAGGCATTCCCTAGGTGATGCCATGCAATCCGAGTCTTGCCTACCTGGGGAACATATCCATCGTAGGTGGTGAGGCTTCATCTTCGCCTGTCATGTCGTAAACGTTTTCATCTCTAGGCTTCGGGCTTTAGATGAGCATCAAAGCTTGCCTGGAATGAGCCTGTGCATCTGATTAGAGTAAGGTTCTACACGTGGCATCGATATAATGGGCTTTTACGAACGACCGGGCCTTAAGGAGGGTAATGCTCATACACACCTCATTCTCAAGAGCAGGAACATTTTTTTTGGAAAAATGATTGAAAACTTATTTAGATAAATAAATTTGGTTTCAAATATATGAAAGTTAAAACAAACATACCATTAATAATTTATGTTAGAATTTTCTCTATATTAATCTCTCTCACAAGTACTTATAAGGGTCCCCCCCCCCCCCCCTTTTAAGTGTGCTGCTTTGTTTGTGAGGTTTGGTTAGTTCTTTTAATCATATATCAATTCTCCTTCCATCTCTCTAGAAGGAAAAGGTGATCTAGAAAGCAAATGAAGAGGATTTATTTTACAATGAAGATTTAGTATTTCATGAATTTAATGTGATTAAGACGCTAATCATGCTATGTATTTAATATAAGGGTAAAATCTATGTTTTAAAAACCAAACCAGACCGACTGATCGGACCGATTGAACCGCGAAACGATGGCCAATCCGGTCTGGAAAAAAGTCCTAAAACCGGAGTAAAACCGGTCAAACTGGTAAAAAACAGGAATTATAGGCAAATTTGATTTTACCTCCAGTCCAGTTTTTAAAACCATGGGTACAATACATATTTTGTCTCTAGTCCTTACATCATATTTCAATTTAGTCTCTAACATTTTAATTGTGTCAATTTGGTCTATAACCTTTTAATTTCATGTCAATTAAGTCATTGTTGTTACATCTTAGATGAAAATTACTGACATAACAAATGACCAAAATAAAATTTAAGTTCATTGTCACATCAATGGAAGCAAAGACACATCATTAATTTTCATCTAAAAGGTAACGACAAAGACTAAATTGACACGGTATTGAAAGGTTAGGGACCAAATTGATACAATTGAAAGATTAGTGATTAAATTAAAATATAGTGTATAAGATAGAGATCAAATACGTAGTTTACCCTTAATACAATTATTATTATTTATTTGGTGAAATAGAATTTGATTGACACAACATCGTGTGCAGTTAAATAAAAGGAATAAGAAGAAATTGATTCTAAAAGAACTTTGGAACAGAACATTTATAATAAAACTATAAAATTGGTGTTCAAATTCTCACTCTTATTGCAACTATTGAATTATTTTTTTATAAAAAGAATTGGAACAAGCAAATAAAATCAATCACCTTTATAATATAAATTTAAATTAAAATAAGATTGTGATTTTGACTAATGGATTTTATTTATTTTTGGATTATGACCAATGGATTAAAACGGTCATTAATTAGAAAAGTGTTGCAAAAGAATATCAGCCTTTCTTATATTTAATGTTACTGGTATACTTATTATCCGCTAATCAAATAGATTGCTAAATCCTAAATGCATTCACAATGTGGGGTTTTGAATATAATTTACTCGTTCCCATCAAACTCAAACGAAGCTGAATTGTTTGATTGTCAAAACATTGAACCGAGTTCGTTTAAATAATATTACCCATAAATTTTTTTTTTCTTTTTTTAAGGCTACATGAAAATTGTTGATACATATTTTTTTAAGATTAAAAAAAAATGTTGAAACTATTTTTGCATTTTGATTTAGGAGTGACAGGGTCAAAAGCCTTTTTATCTTAGTGATATAACTTGCATTTTTTTTATTATGAGGACCAATATTGGAATCGTCAATTCCAAGTCATGGTAACAATCAAATTATTAAAATATTAATCTCAATGTAGAAGATTGAATTTGCAATCAAAATGAAAATTTTAATGTGAAAACATCGATAAGCCTAGCATCTTGGACCAATGCACCTAACAAAAAACCCAATAATTTAATTTCTATCATCATTGTCATGTCGGCCATGGTTGATATAAGAATCACTGTACGTTTTTAAGCCACCATGATCATATTAGTATTACATTGGGGGAAAAGAAATCATTTTGGACATCAATCTGTCAAAAACATGGAATTCAGTGGCAAATAAAATATAGCTAAATTTAATTTTAAAATCTATAACTATTCATTTATTTATAAGAAATAAAATTTTAAGCACCATATTTTTCTTTGAATTTATAAGAAAACGACTATATGAAATAATCGAATAATCAAATTTAATCAGATGTTTGGCCACCAATAATAGATTCAAATAATTTGGAAAAACAAAACAATAAAGGGTAAATCTATAACTATTCATTTATTTATAAGAAATAAAATTTTAAGCACCATATTTTTCTTTGAATTTATAAGAAAACGACTATATGAAATAATCGAATAATCAAATTTAATCAGATGTTTGGCCACCAATAATAGATTCAAATAATTTGGAAAAACAAAACAATAAAGGGTAAACTATATTTTAATTTCATCCCTAACTTATTAACTGTATCAATTTGGTCCCTAAACTTTTAATACGGATCAATTTAGTTCCTACCGCTACATTTTGGATGAAAATTGATAATGCATTCAATGGCCAAAATAAAAAATGAACTTTCGTTGATGTGACAATACACTAAAATTTTATTTTAATGGTTTGCCATATCATTAATTTTCAAATGATAGAGACTAAATTGACACAATATTAAAAGGTTAGAGACTAAATTGACACAATTAAAAGATTAAAAATTAAATTAAAATATAATGTAAATAATAAGGACCAAATATATAATTTACTCTACCATATATAAATAGGTTTAAAGTTGGAAATAGACAAATAGTCAAAATAATTGATCCATTAGAAAACAAAACTCATGTAAGACGTGGAAACGACCCGTCGTCTTTTCATGGGTTCCACTCTTTCTGTAAGCTTCTCATAGACTTTAAATACTTTTTTTTTCAAGTCTCCTTGCCCGTCAGGTTTGGGAATTGGGAAGCCGCCAGTGCCATTAGTCGTTAGTCATTAGCCATAAGTCATGGTCATTTCCTTGACTTCTACGCATTTAAGGAGAAAATTATTGTGGGACCTCAGCTGCACCTCATCGACCAACTATTGTGCTCATCATTCCATTAAAGCCCCATGACTATGAAAAAATTGAGTGCCATAGACTATTATGCCATTTCTTTGTTGTAATTGTGACGTAGTTGGGTGTAAATAATGAAAAAAAGAAGTAAATTCACGTGTAAATGATAAAAAATTACTTATAATTTAGTATTTATAATAAAAAATTGTGAAAAAGTTTGTAGTATCATTTCTATAACTATGAATGGGTATCAATTCTGTCCTTTTTTTTTTTTTTTCCCAGATCCTCAACCAATCACTGTTCGTGCCGGGAGAGCCCTACGAAGGGGTAAAGCACTGTCCTTTGTGTCATAGGCTATAGGTTTACTTTACGTGAAACATCCGTGACAATGAAAATGATATTTTATGAGATCTCTCTCGTAGCATTGCTCACATGTACAAATCTCACATGTGATAAGAGGGTACCCTCTTGTAAATAAAAGTAGGACAATCTTTTCCCTAATAGTACCAACAATTATTTTATAATTCAACACCTGTATGTTAAAGTGTCGGCTTAGAACTCCCATAATTTTGGTAACTTTTATTAAAAGCTACAATTTTTTTTTGCCAAGCAAACACTAAAATCACCTATAAACTTCTCCTATTAAACACCTCTCTCTCTCTCTCTCTCTCTCAAAAGAAGAATTCATGTGTGAAAATCATGTCAAAAATCACCGTTGTTTTACTATTTTTCCCCCTGTTAAATGTACAAAGTGAGCCCAAAAATCCCATACAAAATCAGTAAGGGCCCTGGGCCCATACTGTTGGCAATGAACTGGTCCACCAGTTTTTTTCTTCAATAATCTAGATTTATTGAGAAGAAAGAAATTCTAAAAAGCCCAACCCATCAGCCTCTTCCAAAGGAGAAATTATTAGGTCTACTAAGAGAATTGTTGATGTGGTTCTTCCAACCAATGAGATGATATTATTTATGCAAATGTGTGAGTGAGTTTTCTAATCAATACAAAGAATAAAAAATAAAAAATTACTAAGTGATGTCACATTTATATAAATAATAGCATTTTATTGGTTGAAAGGACAGAGAGATCACGTTAGTAGTTCTTTGATAGATCTTATAATTTCTCATCCCAAAAAGTATATAAACCTAGCCTCCTTGAGCTGGAGTACGAGTGATGGTCACGAGCCTAGGAGTAATATAGTACAACCCAAAATATATATATACACACATACAATTTCTTTGATTTTTTTTTTTTTGCTACATTTTTGTTTTCATGAAGGTCCACTATTGTATGGCATATACAACAACAGGTGGTTGTGGTTCTATGATTATATCCCTTTCTTTAAAATACTCCCCCTTTCTCTAATATAGATTGGATATCTCATGTCCTTTATTTGACTAAAAAATTTATCAATTGAGTCAATTAATACCTTCTACTTTTTTTTTAATATATCAAAACTTGTAATCAATAAAAGTAATAAATAAATAAAAACTTGTTGCATGACATGTTAAGGGTAATTTCATTCAAATTATTTTATTCTATATCATGTTTTACGGAACAAGCAACCTTTTTGTTGATGTCACTCATGAATCATGATGACAAAATTGAAGGGCAAAACTTCCACTTATCAATGCCAATGAAAAATTAAAGTAAAATTTTTAAAGAGTAATCCATTATAATCAATATATAGAAATCGACTTCACATTATAATCGTAGGTTGAATGTCTATAGTAATCCATTTTCTTTTTATAAATACTTTTAAAGAGTAATGCTACCTAACAAAAATTTTCGTAATTTTTTTATAACAATTGATTTAGAAAAATTTTACTAGTTCATAGGCACACAACTAACATAACTTATGTTATTTTAATAATCAGTAACAACTTGTGACCTTCACAATTTTAAAATTGTCAGGTAATTTTCTTTTTGGTGTCTCTAAATTTATTGCATTGGCAAATGCATTATTCACAAAAACCAATTAGCTCACCTTGGTTGGTCCGGTCCCAGAAGGTTATTTTCCTTTATAAATTATGTGTCAATCTTAATTCTTAAAACACCTATAACAGTATCTAGAAGAATTACGTTTGTTTGATCATCAAAAAAGAATTACGTCTATTTTTCCATGGATATAGGAGAATTATTTGGTCGGAAGGCTTAGGGGGGGTTTAGTACTGTTGTTTAAATAACATTTTCAGTGTTTAAACAACATTACACGTATTTCTACATACTTTATTATCCATACGTATTTTTATAAAACAACAACAACGTTACTAAAAATTCTTTATCAAACGGATCCTTACTTTAATACAATAATGTTATAACCCTAGAAATAAAATTTTTTTCCGCTATTGAGATAATATGATATATAAGTGGTGCTAATAAATTTTGTGTTGATAGTTATTTCAAGTGAAAATGACCTTATTCTAATTATAACTCAATATGCTTACCATTGTAAATTTTTTTGTATATTTAGCATTACTTATAAAAGTTGGATTCGGTTAACTGATGTCTTTAAATTATTTGTTAATGGACCATTTTATTAATACCACTTTCATTATAAATATTGAATATGGTCAAAAAAATTAGTTGCTTTTTCATTTTTCTATAAAAATATTTTTAAAAATACTTCATAAAATATTTCAAAAACAAAGTCATGTCTTTGTAATGAAAGCTATAGACATGGTCTAATTAATTCCATCAATTATTTAGTTTTAGAAGAACAAAAAGGTATAGAAATTTTTTACCGAAATGATAATAATTAAAATTTAAAGTAATAGTATTTGCAAGTTGCACAGGGATCTCACCGCTAAGTTCACTTAATTTTCCCCAGAGATGGTGGAATTTAGCTTGAGAAAGCATTGTGAGATAGGTTGAGAATATACAAAGATTTGAGTACCTCTATTTCATTTGGTGTTGGCCCATCAATTGAAGTGAAATGGGTCAGGATCTTCACCAACTTGATCTCCAGACCTTTGATGGTAACTATTATTACATCTTGATAATATAGCTCATTGCCTTGTTCAAACATCAGATTGGAGGTACTTTGATTGGGCCTCATTATTAACCATTAATGACTTTGAGTTAGCTAAGGCTTTTATTGATAGCTTACCAATAAAATTGTTTGAAGCTAGGTCTACAATTTTATTTGTTGGCCTAGTAGCTTTAGGCCTTTCACAACGAACTGGTCCATAAAATTTGTTTGATAGTAAGACAAGGATGCGCAAACTAGATATGTCCTTAACATTGGAAGGCATCTTGTATTTGTTTGTTTCTAATGTCCAATAACTCCAAAATTGGGCAATTGGCAAGAGACTTTAGTACCACTCCTTCTAGTTTTTTTTTTTTTTTGGGTGGAGATTCAGAGTTTGTAAACCACAATTGCTTGAAAATATATCAGATATTTTGCCAGTCAGGTTGTTTCTCCTTAGATCTAGAATTTTTAGTGTTTCACTCATTGCAATAAAGCATTGGGGAATGGTGCCATTTATGAAATTATTAGACTAGTCTAGAACTTGAAAGAGATGTAGCATTGCATATTGATTTATGGATTTGCCCATGGAATTTATTGCTTGAAAGAGTTAAGAAAGGATGAGCAAAGTTGGTCCATGACAAGTCCGGAGCTGGTATAACAGAGCTTAAATTATTCAATGACAAGTCTAGATACCAAAAAAAAAAAAAAATGGTAGGGGAGATCGGAGTTGCCCCTGGAGTTGGTTGGAGCTAAGGTCTAGGGTATATAATGAGCGAAGACTGAGTAAAGGTCCTTCAAGTTAGTTATATGAGAGATTTAACTTAAAAGACCAAGTTGCCAAATCCAATTGGGTATCTCTCTATGTATCTGGTTATTTGAAAGGTCTAGAATGGATAAATTAGCTTGATTTCTCAAGAAATCAGGAAATGTTTTCTACTAGCTAGAAGCCAGTTTCAATGTCTTAATTTGGGAAAAGGAGGATAATGATGAATTAGTTGCATTATATTGAATCAAAAAAAAGTTGTAGGAAAGCTCAAGATCAATAAGATATCTTAATTGCTGAATAAAATTAAGCTGAAAGGTGCCATTAAAATTGTTTGAAGAAAGTGACAGGACCTGAAGATCTCGGAGTTCAAAGATGGGTGCTGGCCTTTCCAAGTAGTTCCTACTCAAATCAAGGGTGTCGAGTAGGAAAGAAGAAACATTGGAAAATTCATGGAGTTAGACTAGAAAATTGGTTGTTGCGAAGATACAAGGTTTGCAGTGATGGAAGGTAAAAAAGGGACGTTGGAATACTCCCTTCGATTGAATTGTGACACAAATTCAGGTCCACTAGACCCTGTATCTCGTGACTAGAAATAATCTGACCTGTCAAATGGTTGAGAAAGATCTGTCGTGGTTAGACTCTTTGCCTAGCTGAATGATAAATAGAGGCATTGGAAAGTAATATCGAGATTGCTAATGTTCATGTTTGGTGTCTCTATTATCGAATACAGTGACCATATATGAAACAGACGAGCATTATAATTCCATTCTACAAAAGAACCTCTCTACATGTTACATTTCAATGAAAAGAGGGACAAATAAACTTTGTATTCTTTAGGCTACTGTGTATACCATATAGGATAGCAGAAAAACTTCATCAAGTATTTCTGATTTCACCTCAAAGCTGTACACCATATAGTTAATTAATGCAGGTCAGCTAGATGCTCCTGTATTCTGTTGGATTTACCGCATCTTCAACAAAGCTGCCAATGCCTTAGCTAAATGAGGTCTTAGTGTAACTCCAGTTTCCTATTCTCTTTTGGCAATCTGCCAAATGTGTGCTCTGCTCTCAGAAGGGTTTGTTAGCTGTTTTTGGTGCTGCTGTTAGCCCTTTTCTTACAGAGCAAGAAGTAAAAAAAAGACAATTATGAGTTGACAAAATTAACTGAACCACCCTTACAGGACAACATGCAATGAACTTGTGATTGTCTGATTGCCAAGTGTAAGGCTAATTCACCTTTTATACATCCTTGTATAACAACTGATACTTCGGTATTCGCTCTGGTGGCAGAGGGCAATTCACTATCAGCTTGCCTTTCATGGCCCCTCTATATATTGCCTACAAGAATGTTAAGGCAGGAAAAACATTATGCATCCTTGAACCATACAAACATCTAGAAGCATGGTCATTTACAAGATGAAAGTTATTAACATATTATCCTTTATACAAGCAAGGAGTGTGTTACATAAGAATTAATTATGACAAATAGTACTTAAAAAATAAAAACTGTTATAAAGAAAAATAGAGTTGCAATGTTTCCTAAAGGTGACCCAGATTTGTCATTGAACGAAGAGTAACATTTCTGGTCCTACCAAAGTTAGTTACCATTACATTTTTTTTGTCCATTAGTTTGGGAGTGTTCTACTTTCTTAGCTTATGTCACAAAGTTTTAAATAAAGATGTGAATAAAGAAATGCTACCACTAAATCTGCAATGTTGCCCAAAGATATACCGGACTTTCCACACAACCATACAGCAATGCACTTCTTGTCACATTAAACATTTTTTCTATTGAGAGAGTAATGTTGGAGGCCAGATGCCAATGCCACAACAAATATTAAGTGCTAGGGCAGATGCTCGCCTCATCAGTTTAGTCGATGAAGTTTTCCCATATTAATCTAGCACCTATAACACCTCCAACTTTTAATTTTCAAGTATCCAATATCTACAGCTAAAAAGAAAGTTTTCCCCTTGCCTCATTTTAAGCAACAAAAGTCGTTCCCACATTGATTCAGCACCCGACATACCATTGATAAGATCATAGTTGTAGGGTAAATTTTCAAGTACTCCACCTCTATTGCTCATAAGAAAATACTTAAAATAAACTTTGCTGCAAAATCATGATTCAGAACAGAGGACTTATTCTTGCGATTAACTCTACAAAGGATTGGTGAAAAGAAAAGGTCTTCTGGATATTGATGTCACTGCAAGGCAAGGTAATTCACAACAAAACCTATGAAGAATTACATTTATGCATGTGCTAATGGAGATTGGAAGCAGCTTAAAATTGTTTCAGTAACAAGGCAGACTAGTTTCACACAAGCATAACAATAAAATGATTTTTCACTCCAATGGAAAGACAAGCAGTTTATATAACTGAAATCCTTAAAATCATTCAGTTTTTGAGGAGCTACATATACCTCTACAACATCCATAAAATCCTGCTTCTTCTGAAATGCGCCAACCCATTTAGTGTGATCTGCAGTCCTGCCAACCAAAGAAAATTAACACAAGAATCTAAGATTTTAAGTCCCTAAATTCTTAGCTGCATGACATCATTTTCATAATACAAGCCATTTAGCTTATAATTTAAGTTCAGAAACATATTCTCATTCTTCAAGGGCGTGATATTTGCAATGTATGGTAAAATTCATAACATTAAAATACCTACACAGATTCACCCATTGCATACAAAAATACAATGTGATGAAGACTATTGTAAGAAAAAAATTCCACATCAGCTCAAAAGAAATTACTGCAAACTAATTTAGGGAAGAAAACTGTGACACGTTTGTGAAATTCCAACAAAAAGGAGATCTTGATGCAAACTTTGTTTGAAATTCACGTGCAAGAGATCTAGTTAATTGTTCCACTCATCTTCCAGAAGCTCAATCACCATGTTTCACAGGAAACTTACAAGTCTAAGCAGACAAAAAGAAAAATAACAGGACTAAATTGAAATATGAAAAAACATTTTCCCTTTAATTTTATTTTACCTCATTGTACGTGTATTGAAATTAGTCTAGTACAGGGAAGGTACTTCATATAAGCACTGCTCTTAATTATTTTTTAAAAAAAGAAAAAGAAAAAGAAAAAAGAAGAGAAAACGAATCACACACATCAATCAATATATATATATATATAAAAGCAGAGACCTCAAGCAAAAATGCATGAGGCCCTGCCACGTGGCACTCTAAACTTTCATTTAGTCTTTTTAACCTTTTTTTACATTAAATTTTTTAACTGCAACCCAATAATTTAAGGTAATTTATTTATACTGTCACATATATGGTCTAAGGTTAACCATGACCAAACAATTGTATTTTTCTGAAAAAAATCACTACGCTGTCAAAGTAGATTAAAAGCCCAACTCATAAATATTGGCCAACATGTAGCTGAAAGGCTGTACGTTTGACCCTCCCCAACTTTGAGCCCCCACCAAGGTGTCACCAATGTGTAGCTCAAAGGCTACAATATGATTTTCCACCAACGTGTCTGTCAAAGGCTAAGCCACGCCAACTGTAAATAGCCCACCAACGTGTAAGTCAAAGGGTAACCCACACCAAGGAAGACCCACCCGACAGTTCAATAGATTAAAGCCTTTAATTTACACACAAACCCTCTTCTTCCTTCCCACCTGTAGATGAAACCCAGCCAAGAATTTCAATCACAGCGAACCTCTGTTTCTCTTCTTCTTCCAACTTAATGATTATCTGTATAAACACTCTTCCACTTCTAAAAACAACGGTTTCCACTCCGACTCGGTGATTATTTGAAGACATAAATGCAGGAGCTTAAAAGATTTCACCGTTTAGTATTTTGGGCTTCAATGCAGCCACTTCCAACCAATTATACAATGCAGTTAACACCAGGTAAATGCCACCTGATTTATGAAATTGAAGAGTTAGTTTCATTTAATGTTTGTTTTGCATGTTGTAAAATCTATTCTTTTTTATATCTCCGTCTCCTTATACCTCAAAACTTATGCCACTATAATTTATCACAATTCATTTCACACAGGTATGTTTAGTTTCTTAATTTTATGTTCCTCTTAAATAGTTCATTTATTAATTTATTTTTGAATCCCAAAATACTATGATCGTTGTTATGCCACTATAATCTTACATCTCATTTCACATTCATTGTTAATTTCATGTTTCTCTTCAATAGTTCGTTTATTGATTTGTTGTTTATTTAGTTTAGCCATCTTTGAGAAGTATTTATAATTCAATAGTTGTTAACCCACAGAAACAATATTGATTTGTTTGTTGAACGAAAAAAAGAAAACACAAATAGAACAAAACAAAGGAAGTATTTACAATTGATTTCAAATTCCTTTTCGAAAACCATGAGGCCCCTTAACAGTTTTGAGCAGAGGAATTTATTGGGGGGAATGGAGGCTGCAAGACTTGCGCGGCAAAGAAGGCGTATGATTATGTACAAGAAAAGGATGGCCAAGGTGCATTCCACAAACATAGTGTCATCAAAGAAATTTGGAGGTGGAAGCCATAGGAGTAAAAAGCTTAAAGACATAACAATGATCCATGATACATATAGTTGTAAGTGAGCAAGACTCAACAGGCGAATGGTACTCAACCTTAACCGGACTCGGGAAAGTAGTTCAAATGCTCAATGTTTGCAGCGATCAACCCCTTCAGTTATAAATGTTTTTTCTCACTCGGTTGTTGGGCTTAATGGTGATGTTGCTACTACAACTACTTTGAAAGAATTCGGGATACATTTGCCTACAAATGCCAATGCCTTGGACAAGCATCTGCCTACAACTGAGCTTACAGGTACTAATTTCTTAATTTGGAATAATTGTACTGATATAGTAATTAGCTTGGTTGGAGTATTTCTTTGGTTGTCACATGCCTAAAAGTGTATTGAATCTTCGCTTAGGCTTTTTATTGCATGATTAATTGTCTTTTGGGTAGTGTAAATGGCCTAAATTATTTTGTGATTTAGCAGGGATCTATTAAAATGAAAGCTACCTTTTATAAAACCAGCTCACTTTGTGATCTATTATTCATGGCATGGATATATTGATTTCCCTTGATAATGTTCATTCTTATTGCTTGCTATTTTAATTTAAATGATAAAGGGGTAAAACACATTTAATATATGTATATATATATATATATTTTATTTATTTATTCGAAACACGTTTTAGATTAAATGGTGATGGAGTTATCCCAGCCATACTAAAATATAATTTAAATCATTTTCTTGCTGCGTCTTATCCTGTGTGATTCCAACAACGTAGTGTGACTCTGATTTATTAGTGTTGTTTTCCTGGTGTTTGAATTTCCTGCAGTAATTTTTTTGCATAATTGTGTTTGTGATGGTCTTTGGTTTAGACATGGTTTGATATTTATGGTTTCAATTTTAAGAATTTGTGAATTTCTTTTATCAAATTCATGAAACTAAAGTCACTGCGCAAGCGTTTTTAAGTTATGCTAAGATTGTGTGCATACTTCTACAGTTCTACCTAATAGTTGGTTTTTATTTTTGCTATCTATGTCTGATTATATAATAATTATTTTTATCTATTGTTTTAGAATTCAATGCTAAGTGTATGACACGGTAAATGCTAGATGTTTGTCACATGACTCAAACATGAAGTCAATACTTTAACATGGCTATGATGTATTCAACATAGTGACCTTCAATGAATGGATATGTGATATAACAGTGAACACAAACATGGGTATTGGATTGTAGCAAAATAGTGTTGTCCTTTTCATGTGGGTTAAAGTGAAAGGTAGTTTGAGTTATGATCACAAAATATAGGAAGTCTTTTGATGGTTTCATACTTTTGTAATTAAGCTTTGTGTGATTGTCTTCCTTTAATATTGGTTAGAATTTGGGAATAGATGTGCAGCAGTGGATTTGTTTTTTGTAATTTGAAGAAGAGAGAGAAAGTGATAAAGTGGGAGAGACGTGTGGATTTGTAGAATGAAGAACAGAGAAAAAAAATGGTACTTATAATTGTAGAAGTGTTTCAGTGTTTCATAATGGGTTTTGGTAGAATTTTATAATATATATATATATATATATATATATATAATGTGGAAGAGGCAGAAAGTCCTTAGGAAAAACCTCTTTTTAAAAATTTAGCTAAAATTATGAGTTAAAAAAGAAAATACATAAGAGAGAATGAGGGGGGGAAAAAAAACCTGAAACGTGGATTAGGCAGAAAGGTTGTTAGGGAAACTGAAAATTGTTTTCCTGGTGTTTGAATTTTCTGTAGTAATTTTTCTGCATAATTGTGTTTATCATGGTCTTTGGTTTAGACATGGTTTGATATTTATGGTTTCAATTTTAAGAATTTGTGAATTTCTTTTATCAAATTCGTGAAACTAAAGTCACTGTGCAAGCGTTTTTAAGTTGTGCTAAGATTGTGTGCATACTTCTACAGTTCTACCTAATAGTTGGTTTTTATTTTTGCTATCTATGTCTGATTATGTAATAATTATTTTTATCTAAAGTCAATACTTTAACATGGCTATGATGTATTCAACATAGTGACCTTCAATGAATGGATATGTGATATAACAGTGAATACAAACATGGGCATTAGATTGCAGCAAACTAGTGTTGTCCTTCTCATGTGGGTTAAAGTGAAAGGTAGTTTGAGTTATGATCACAAAATATAGGAAGTCTTTTGATGGTTTCATACTTTTGCAAAATGGAAGGTTTGTTGGAGTCCTATCAGTTTAAATTATTTTGGTTGTTTTAGTTGCACACCTCTAATTAATGGCATTTATGTATAAGAAACTTTAAACTTATATTGATCTATCAAAAATAAAATTAGAGCAACCTCATACTCTGTGAGATCCAGATAATGTTTTATGTTGTCTTTTGGCATTGAAGCTATTGAATCTTTCATTATTAGCAATGAAAATAAAGAATTATGTTTTGGCTAACATTCAGAACCCTCTTTTTATATGGTTGGGACAAGTGCAAAATTTATACTGATTCAGAAATATTATGTTTGATATATTTGAAGCTGATTACATAATGAGTAGGGCTAATCGTCATGACTTTCACATTGAAGTACATTCAAAATCAAACTTTGCTTTACTTGGTCTCATCCATATCTTACTTTGAATAGTTTCATGTCTTAAAGTTTATATTTATAATCAATGATAATTAGATAATTAAATAAGAATATTTATTAATAGTTGTGCTGTGACTGCTGAAATTTGCATTTGAGTACACTACTTAACCTCACCTACAATAGCCATACATAATAGAAGCATCACACTTAACTTGGTTTATTATTATTATTATTATTATTGGGGCAGTTATGGTGTGTAGTTATATATGACTGTGTACTATTAACTCGGGGAATTGGTTGTTCTTGCTCTGCATATTACTAACTATGAATATTAGGCCCATAAAGGTTATAGGTTTCACCGCAAAGGCCTGCTACCTTTTATAGAACTAGCTCATGTTGTCGTCTATTATTCATGCCATGATTTCCCTTGACAATTTATTGTTATTGCTTGCTATTTTTATTAAAATGATAAACAACTGAAACACATTTATATATGTATATTTTTTTCTAGCCTCGAAACCCATTTTATATTAAACTTTGATGGAGTTATCCCAATCGTAGAAAAGTGTAATTTTTAAACAACTTCTGTAGCCACCAATTTTTTTGGTCTATTGGTCATACCTTGCATTCTCCTTAACACTGTTAACTATAAGTGATGAAGAATTTGAAATTTTGGATATTCAAAAAATTCAAAATCAAACCTTGCTTTACTCTATGAATATTAGATCCATAAAGGTATTGTAACATGGAAAACCACCTTCAGAAGCTTTGAAGTATAACCTGCTCATTCGATTTGTGGAATTTGTCTGAGCCACCAATTATAGATTGAGTCTACTTAACTTCCATTTGCAGTTAGACAGAAGTTTTTATAGTTGTCAATCCTTATGTTTCCTTAATTCTCTTGAAGTTTTACGATTAGTATTGCATATTAATAAGTTGAATATATCATCTTTTATATTTCAGGTTTGGGAATGCGATATAGAAAACCAATTGACATAGACCTGAGTAAAAGGTCAAATAGCACACAAAGTAAGTGCAAAAACTACTATTTCGGAATTTTATATTCATTGTTATTTTCCATTTTTCTCATTTTTATGCATGCAAAATCACATTAAAGTACTGTTATTTGTAATTTTAAATATTAAAAACAACAATTATATAATTTTAAATAATTAAAATACTATTTCAAGATAGCATCAATGACAATATACCAACAATAGGTTCAAAATTGTGTCTCCATGTATATTAAATACTTTATTAATTGTGTATACATTTTCTAAAAGTTACTTTGATAAAAGTCCTTCATATATTTTCAACTTACCTTATTTCTATTTCTCTTCAAAATTTGCTTTAAGATCCATTTTTTACAACATTACTTGGGACTGTTTTCCCCTTAAGTTGGTTTCAGCACCTATGTTTCAAATAAAACTATTGCTAAACTAGGTTGTCAATGAATTGAAAATAATATTAATTTTTTACATATGCTTTTGTATTTTCTATATTTCAATTACATAATTTCATCTAATTATGCTTCATTTTCCCTATCATCTAGGAAAATTTATAGAGCTATGGAACTTTGGCCCGCCAAGCTGTGTGTGTGAATATTGTAATGCAATATTATGGTACGAAGAGAGGAATCGTAAATCCAAAAACACAGAGAATCCTAAATTCTCAATATGTTGTCGAGAGGGTAGGGTGAAGCTACCTTTGTTGAAATCACCACCTCCTGAGCTTCAAGAACTCCTACAACATTCAGAACATTACAAGGCTAATATAAGGAGGTTCAACTCCATATTTGCAATGACTTCTATGGGAGGAAATGTTGATGTCCATGCTAATGAAGGACGAGGCCCTTACATCTTTCGATTGAATGGGCAAAACCACCACAGAATTGGGTCCTTACTTCTAGTTGTTGGAAAAGACACATCTTTTGCACAGCTGTATATATATGACACAAAAAAAGAGATTCATTATAGACTAAGTGCTTTGGCTGGACAGGAATCAGAATATGACCTTGACATTGCTATAGTTCAAATATTATTGAAGATGCTTGATGAGAACAATGTCTTGGTTAAGACATTCCGTATGGCAAGGGATAGGTTGAAGGACTCTGATATGCACAATGTACGCTTGCGATTAATTGGATTGCGATCAAGTGATGGCAGGGAACAAAACATGCCTACTTGCTCTAAAGTTGCTGCTATAATTGTAGGTGATTTGACCGATGTAAATATCCATCGTGATATTATTGTTGAGAAAAGAAGTGGATTGTTACAACGGATAAATGAACTGCACCCAAAATTCATGGCCTTGCAATATCCATTGTTATTTCCGTATGGTGAGGATGGATTTCAAAATGAAATACTTAAAAAAGGTCTTGGTGGTGTTGCGCCTTTGACAGAAGAATATGTCACTATGCAAGAATATTATGCATATCAATTACAACAACGTGAGAATGAAGGTGAAACATTGATTCTTGGTCGTAGGTTGCGACAACAATTTTTAGTAGATGCTTACACATGTGTTGAGGAGTACCGACTAATTTGGGTCAGGAATCATCAACTTCAACTGAGATTAGAGGTGTACTTTGGAATAAAGGATGCTGTATTTAGAGGAGACACTACTCCTTCATCTATTGGGAAAAGAGTTGTTCTTCCTTCAAGCTTTACTGGAAGCCCTAGATATATGATTCAAAATTACCAAGATGCTATGTCAATTTGTAGATGGGTTGGGTACTCGGATTTGTTTATAACTTTCACATGCAACCCTAAATGGCCAGAAATTGAAAGTTTCCTTTCCTTAATTCCATCTCAACGGCCTGAAGATAGACCAGATATCATTGCAAGAGTTTTTAAGATCAAATTGGATCAACTACTACGTGATCTAAAACATGGCAAGCATTTTGGAAAAGTAATTGCAGGTCTAAAATACAACTCATTACTATTTGATTGTTGTTCTTAATGGTTTAATCTATTTAATTATTGTAACATTTTTTTTGTGTGAAAATACAGTTATCTACACAGTTGAATGGCAAAAAAGAGGCCTCCCCCATGCTCACATTCTTTTGTACCTATACCCAGATGACAAACACCCCACGCCTGCGGATATAGACAAGATAATTTCTGCTGAAATACCAGATAAGATTACAAATCCAGGGGATTATGAAGTCATTTCATAGTACATGATTCATGGACCTTGTGGTTTTGCCAGCCCAAAATCTCCATGCATGGTTGACAATAAATGTAGGAAGCATTTTCCAAAAAAGTTTTATAGTGACACTGTGATAGATGAAGATAGTTACGCAATTTATAGGAGAAGAGATAATGGGATGACAGTTGAGAAGAATGGTGTTGTGCTTGATAACAGATTTGTGGTGCCATACAACATTGACCTGTTAGTTAAATACCAGGCTCACATTAATGTTGAGTGGTGCAAAAGTAGAAGAAGAAGATGATGTCCTTCTCCCTAAACAACCTCCACCACCGCCACCAATATTTCTTACACCACCTATCATCCCTAATCACCAAACAAGATTATCCTACTCATCAACCACAGATTTAAAGCACTTGTTCACCCTTGACAACAGTCCTCCTTCAAAATGGCATGATGAGATTTTCAATATGTATTCTTAGTGTACAACTGAACTTCAAGCCCCAAACAGTACAGTTGCCCAGGTTATTGCTAAGTTTGTAGCAAAGAAATTTTGGCAGTTAAACATGGCATTGAAAAGTTCCAGTTTCACCTTCTTGGTCACAATTTCCTTGTAGAAATGGATATGTCTTCCTTCCTAAAAATGCTCCAGTTCAAAAGAAAAATGCTCCCCCATCCCCAGTTACTCAGATGGTCAAATTGGTTTTCACAATGGTCTTTCCAAGTCAAACACATCAAAGGTACATATAACCTTATCACTGATTACCTTTCTAGAAAACCTCCAGTCCTCCATACCACAATAATTCCTCCACCCTTGTGTGTATACACAATCACAAGTCCATCCTCATCCTCAGACCCTTCCTCATCCTCTGGTCCTTCTACTTCAGCCTCTGACGACATCATGAACATGATAGAAACCCTTCCCTCAGACATAAAAGACCAAATAAAAACCCTAACCCTCCAAGCCAGATCCAAAAGAATCATTCGAAATTTGACATTTTGTGATTTCCCTACGAAGTGGGTTTGGCATAGAAAACAAAGAGAATGGCGCCCAAGGAAATCTGGCCGATGTATAGGGAGGATATTTCATGCTCATCCTGCAAGTGGTGACCGCTTCTATCTTCGAATGCTCCTTAATGTGGTCAAAGGTGCAAGGTCTTTTGAGGAAATCAGGACTATTAATCATGTTGTGTATCCAACATACAGAGCAGCATGCTATGCTCATGGCCTTTTAGATGATGACAACGAATGGGATGATGCTATCAAAGAAGCCTCTAATTGGGCTTCAGGAAGGCAGCTACGAGAATTGTTCACAACGCTATTGTTATTTTGTGAAGTGACAGACCCACATGTACTATGGATGGCTAATTGGAAGTTGTTGTCTGATGATATACTATATAGGCAAAAACGTCTCCTAATGTATGACAACTTACATTTGACAGAAGAACAAATACAAGACCATGCTCTTTTTGAGATTGAACAAATATTAGTAAAAAGTGGAAGATCTCTGAAAGAATTTGATGGCATCAAATATCCAAATGTGTCAACACTTAGAGAAAACAACAACCGATTGTTACAAGAAGAGTTGGATTTTGATAGGCTTGAATTGGTTGCAGAACATAAAAAACTTTTGAATGAGTTAAATGTTGAGCAAAGAAAAATATATGATGCTGTAATTCAAGATGTGGCATACAATAGTGGTGGTTTATACTTTGTTTATGGTCATGGAGGAACTGGTAAAACATATCTTTGGAAAACATTAATTGCTTGCCTCCGTTCACAAGGGAAAATTGTGCTTGCTGTAGCTTCTTCTGGCATAGCAGCTTTGCTACTCCCTGGTGGTAGGACTGCTCACTCCAGATTTCAAATCCCTATCATTGTGACAGAGGAATCGACTTGTGGTATAAAACAAGGAACATATGCTGCTGAGTTAATGACAAAAACGAGTCTTATTATATGGGATGAAGCAACTATGGCACATCGTAATTGTTTTGAGGTTGTAGACCGTTTATTGAGAGATCTACTTCGATTTACCAACATAAACAGTGCCAATAAAACTTTTGGAGGAAAGACAGTTGTATTAGGTGGTGATTTTCGACAAATACTGCCAGTTATTGCTAAAGGCCATAGAGAAGATATTGTTGATGCATCAGTGAATAGATCTTATTTATGGAACTTTTGCAAGGTATTTGTACTAACACAGAATATGCGTCTCCAACAACCTAATGCTGATTCCAACAACTTTGCAGAATAGATACTCAAATTAGGTAACGGAGAGCTTGGTGAAGTTGACAACCAATCAAATATAGTCATACCTCCTGACCTATTAATTGATGTTGGAGATGATCCAATACAAAGCATTGTGGCTGCAACATATCCAAATCTTCACAACAACTATGCAGATGGAAAATACTTGGAAGAGCGATCTATTCTAGCTCCAGCAAATGATGTAGTCAATGAAATAAATGACTACATCATACACTTGATTGCTTCAAATGAGGAGACATATCTCAGTGTAGATTCAATTTGCAAGGCTTCGAGATACATTCAGAATGAAGATGTACTTTACCCAGTTGAATTCTTAAACTCCTTGAAATTCCCTGGCATACCAAATCACAGACTACGTCTTAAAGTTGGTCTTCCAGTAATGTTGCTCCGAAATATTAATCAATCAGCTGGCCTATGCAATGGGACTTGATTAGTAGTTACTCAATTATCCAAATGGGTGATCGAAGCTAAAGTTATAACTGGATCACATGTGGGAAACAAAGTCTTCATCCCAAGAATAGTACTCTCTCCATCAAACACAAAATGGCCGTTTGTTTTAAAGAGAAAACAATTCCCAATTTCTGTTTGCTTTGCCATGACTATAAATAAGAGCCAAGGGCAATCACTAAAACATGTTGGACTTTTCCTGTCTAAACCAGTTTGCAGTCATGGGCAATTATACGTTGCTGTTTCTAGAGTTACTACTAGGAATGGTCTTAAACTCTTGATAATTGATGACGATGGCAAATCCTCTTCAACGACTAAAAATATAGTCTATAAAGAGGTCTTTAGAAATATACATATAAATATGTGAAACTTCATTGAAGAAAGTTCATCATTCATTGCTAAGTTTCTAACTGCATTTAGTTATTACTTTATACTTTTTGTAAAACAAAAATATCATGTTCCAAACTTCTTTAACAAACAAACATTTAAATTTGATAATGCAAAACGTAGTCAATTCTGCATTTTACCAAAATAAATTATTTCATTGATGATTATTATAATTTTACTTACTTTTATATATATTTTTTATGACAACTTCTCTATTCATCTGTGGAAATAGCTGTTGAACTATTGATACTAAGTCAAAATGGCAATGTGTTGGACTCCTTTGAGCAAGATTTCAACGGATAGAGACAATTGGACAATCAAGGTCAGAGTTCTTCGTATGTGGGATGCAATCAACACAAAGAACAATGAGTTCATAAGCCTTGATATGATACTTATTGATGAAGAGGTAAGTATAGAACTCAATTTATATTGTGCTAATTCAATTTATTATGTAGATTCAATTATTTTAAATAATTATTTTACCAACTCATCATATAATTCAACATCCATGGCTATTTTATATATTCACAAGAAGAATAATAGAACACACTGACATTTTTCATTCTTCTAGGGCTCAACAATACATGCAATTGTTCGGAAAAATCAAGCACGAACTTTTAGACCACAATTGCTTGAAGGCCGTGTTTATACCATCAAGAATTTTAGGGTGGAGAGTACTAAAGGTGAGTTTCGACCCGTGCACAATGATATCAAAATTTGGTTCATGACCATTACTACAATCATGGAGTCCAATGAAGATATGAGCTCAATCCAAAAATACTGCTTTGAGTTTGCTGACTATGACCAAATCCAGAACCAATGTTACAACTACACATATTTAATAGGTAAATACAAATCTGCAACTATTTCACAATTCCTCTAATATAGTTGTATCCTAAATTAATGATTAAAATAACCTAACTAGATAATTGCATATAAATAGATGTTGTTGGAAAGTTGGTAGCAGTTGGAAATGTTGAAGACCCTCAAGTTAATGGCGCACCAAGAAAATTGCGTAATCTGCAGTTGCTTTTGAAAGAGTAAGACAAATTTTTTGATGTCATTATATGTTTATATAGAAAAATCAATTATAAATAAAAAATAATAATAATAATAAAAAAATCCTTAATGATTTTAACTATACCAGGGGAAAAGATATTAGGCTTTCACTATGGGGAACAACTGTCTAGCAAATCGATGAAGATGTATATAAGAAAAATCCAGGACCTTTTGTCTTAATTGCAACTTCAACTATTGTCAAATCATTTGGAGGTAAGTATAAGTAAATAATGTTACCAACTATCAATTTTAATGTGCTTAGTACTGCTATCAAGTTAATAAGTATATTAGTTACTAATCTTAGGCCATAAATTTTACAATGAGAAATGTAATCATTAATTATAAATTTTTTATACTCAATCTTATTCATTTTCAAATTAATCTAATGATACTTTTAGAGAATTTCATTCTCATTAAAACATGTCTTCCTTTTTCTCAATTTCAATTCAATACGATTTTGTTTATTATAATGTATTTTGCAATTTTTGCAGGCAAATTCTCTTTGTCATCAACAAGTGCAACAAAAGTATATCTAAATCTTGAGATTCCCGAGGTTGCTGAAATAATTGACAGGTTCATATTTTAAAAATTATTAATAACAAAAAAAAAATGATAAATAGCATTTTTTATCTCACAAAATAACATTTACATTCTTTTGTCATTTTTAAAAATTCAATGATAGGAATGGTAAAAAACACGATCCTATACAAGAAATACCAAAAATACAAGCAAAGCAGTTTCCAGAGGAGGTTTTTTCTTCAAACAATATGAAGACAATACCAGAGCTCAAATGCGTTGAATGGGATCCAACAAAACAGGTTTGTTAATCATTTCAAAGTAGACTCCTCATTTACATGAAAATATAATAATACATCATTTACTCAAAAAAAAAAAAAACATATTAACTTCAAAATTCATTGCAGGATGTTAACTGCTATTGTGTTGCAACAATAAGCAACATTGTTACAACAATGGGTTGGTATTACATTTCATGCGTGTTATGTGGAAAGAAGGTCAAACCACAATCAGGATCATTTTGGTGTGCAAAATGTGAAACAAAAACAAATTTGCCTATCCCAAGGTTAGAGGCACACACATTAACTACCAAGTTTGAATTTTTTTTTATAAACATGTTCATCTTACTATAATTACTATACAATTGCAAAATACTTCAGATACAGGATTCAAATTGAAGTTTTTGATTCAACTGACAAGACAACTTTTGTCATATTTGATCGAGATGCTGAGAAAATCCTAAATAAATCTGCAAAAGATCTTGCTGAAAAACAAACTGAGGTACAACTTATTTAAATTATTAAATTTATTGTAAAACTATAGATTATAATATATATTAATATTCCTAATATGCAGATAGATATTGAAGATGGAATCCCATGTGATCTTAAGAAAATTTTAGGAAGAAAATACATTTTTCTACTTCGCTTGAATGAATTCAATCTGAAGGATGGTTTTGAAAATTACACAGTTGCTAAGATTTTTGATGCACCTTCAAATGAGAAAAATGTATGGAACAAAAAAAAAACACAAGCCAGTATGCTATATTATTTCTTTCTCTACGCTATATTGATGCAAATAACATGCTCAAATTTAATATGAACGCAGATACCTATGCAAAATCTTAGCGACAACAAATCTGCCGGTACAAACTTTGTAAGATCCAGCCAAGAATCTTCCAGTGTCATTTTATCAATGATCAACACAAGTGATGCAACAAAAGGAGAAAATGATAAAAGCTCACAAATTGAACAAATAGACCAAACTTCAATGTTGAAGATGAAGAAACAGATGATGATAACATACCCCTCAACATGCTTTACAAGCGTCAACATACTTCCAAAAACAAAGCATTCAAGAAACAAAAAAACAAAATTTCGCAATAAAGCTCTTTATTACATCACAAAATAAATATCAATAATATGGAATGTATTACCATGCTTTTATCAACTTTTTTAAAATAAATATCAATAATATGGAATGTTACCATGCTTTTATCAACTTTTATTATACAATATTACTCTAAAGTTGATTCTTTTTTCCCGATTACTTCAACAAAATAATTATAATGAATATGTGTTTGCAATTTATAATTGTTACTTCTTATGATAAACTTAGTACTAACAAAGTTTGATAACAAATATGTTGTAATATATGTATAATACTCTTCATAAAAAATTGCATAAATTATTACAACATTATCCGTGCATCGCACGGACAACTTACTAGTTAATTACAAGAGCTCACAGTTTATAGTTCAATATATATGATAAAAATACTACTAGTCAGCAATATTAGAAAGGGTTTTTTAGACATCCAACTCAGTTGCTGGAATAATTTTTTATAAGAAACAATGAACAAAAAAACAGTCATCATATGCATAATTTCTCAAAATAAATGTAGAATTACATTCCTGGAAGATAATCCATGCACTCAAATAGTTATATAAAATCACAATATCCAATGTAGAGTTTTCTTAAAAATAAATAAATAAATAATAAAAACATTAAAAAAATTAAGAAGAGGGGGGAAGATAATCCATGTACCCAAAATCCATTTTCATGTGATGAGCATTGAAAAAGAAAACTGTTGAAGGTATGAAAGTAATGCCAAAATACTTTGACATAAACTTGAATTTCATTGGAATCAATATCTACAAGCGCTACACTTGCAAATTTGGATACCTCCCGAGCAGCTTTAGAAAGCTGCATTGAGAAAAACAAATAGAGTTCATTCGCTTCATAATATTTAGAATAAATAAAAACTCAAAGAGATAGAGAGAGAGAGAGAGAGAAGTGGCATACAACGTCGTCAAGTTGAAGGCAGACAGGATCAGAAGCACGGCCAAAGTGGAGGACAAGGACCTTGTCAATTGTGTCTCTGATGATTGTGTCCACCTCTTGTTTCTTTGTCAGCACCATCAATAGGTAACTACTCATTCTCTCCACTTCAAGATTTTGGGGCTCGTCTGTTATATTGTCATTTTTTTTCAGGCCAAAGATTACTTATAAAAAAAAAATTACAGTATCATATTCCACTATGTAGAAGAAAAACTTATAAATAAACAATAAATTTTCTAGTTTTTTCCCCCAACGTCCCATTCCAAGGATGCAAAGTGCAGAAGATAATGGCATCTCAAGAAATATAGAGATGTTGTATATAATTAAAAATTAAAAATAAATTGATATTCCTAACCTAGTTCTCATAGTTAATATTTTACCTAAATATCAATTATAACCATTGAACATATCCAAATTCTTCTCACAAAAAGTAAACACTTGGTACTTTTTTTCTCATAAAAAATAACAATAATAATATAAGCATTTATTAATATGATCAATAAGATGTACAATAAATTTAAATTCAAATTTTTACCCGAATTATAGTTCATCGCATGTGATCAAATGGCATTGAACAACCAAAAGAAAAATAGTCAAAAGAAATACAACGTGTAAATTACCAAAGTAAAATTGGAAAAAGCTTGTTGAACCATATTTATATTAATGAAATGACATATTAGAAAGCAAATTTAAAGATAATAATATTATTGATGATCAAAGCATAATACAGAGCAAAGAGCCTACAAAGACTCAAGACACCAGCAGAAAGAGAGGACACTAAAGTCTGCAAAGAGGCATGAAAACCCATTAAAAATCAGCTAACACCAACTCAAGCTAAAGACAGCACTAGAGAATAGACAGACCAACAGAGCTATATTAGCCCATCATTGAGCAAGATAGAGAATAATGACAAGCATATTATACACCAAAAAACAATCATTCACCGTTAGAACAAACCCAACAAAGTCCATTGAGAGACAGAGGACAAGAGGATAAAAAAATAACTCGCCTCTATAGCTAAAAATTTATAAGATATGGCAATATAGCGTGTTGAAAATCACTAAATTAGTAGTATTAAGTATTATATTTATACCCCCTCAAAAAAAAAAAGTATTATATTTATAATAATATTTATAAAGATTGTGTCAAAACTCCATATAAAAATGATGTTCTTATTTTTCTTACCGGTTCCTCAAAAAATATTTTAATGTTATTTCCCCTAAACTCATAGCAATTTTCTACTCCAAAAAAAATAAATAAAATCAGCAATTTGGAAAAAAAATCATAGCAATTTTAGAAAAAAAAAAATTCTATGTTCTTAACCATCAGCATTACTCCATCAAAGGGTCACATCTTCAGTCCTATATCATATGATAAGAAATTCTTATCATATAGAATTGGTTTTAGAAGCCGTGAATAGGATTAATTTAGGAAAGAGAAATATTATATCAACAATATTTTCATAACATTTTCACAACAAATCGTAAGTGGCGAGTTGTTATTCGTGCCGGGAGAGCCCACGAAGGGGTAAAACACTGGCCCAGGAAATTCTTTTCAAAGTGCAAGTAGCAAGACTCGAACTAGGGAGCACACCCAGTCGAGCCCAGTACAAGCACTTTG
Organism: Castanea sativa; assembly: GCF_040712315.1. NCBI lineage: Eukaryota > Viridiplantae > Streptophyta > Magnoliopsida > Fagales > Fagaceae > Castanea > Castanea sativa. The sequence goes on along the minus strand of NC_134021.1, from coordinate 15,994,327 downwards.
AGACCGAGAGCTCTACCAACTCGGCCAACCTCCTGGGTTATGATAAGAATTTCATATCATACTAAATCATGACTTCTAAAACCAATTCTTAAAATAAGAATTAGTTTTAGAAATCGTGTTGTGGCAAAGTGGAATGGCCATGTTGCCATGTATATACAACTGCAATACACTAAACCAAGTTAGAGAAATTGCAGTTGTGGTTTGGGGAAAAAAATTACAAAGAGTGGTTTACCAAAAATAAAATAAAAGAATGGCAAAGAGTGTATATCACTAGCTGTTAGTAATCTACCTAGGCTTGATGGGAGCTCCAGTCCAAGTCTAACCATGAATTTTGCGAGAGCTTTAAATTTTCTTTCTCATTTGAAAGCTCGAATTTATGTTAAAACACAAGAGCTTATTTAGACCCCAAATTAAAAGATTACGGCTAGATTGCTTTTACTTTAACTTATTTAAGTGCAGAAATAAGAGTAAATGAAGCGCAAACAACCGATACTACTCTAGTGCATAAACATGAACAACAAACAATAAAAGTAAAGCACAAGAGTAAGGGAAAAGGAATGCAAACACAAGATAACATGCTGATGTGTTATCAAAGAGGAAACCGAAGAACTCAGGGAAAAACCTCATTGCCACCCTCCAAACGGTAATTGATCTACTAGAGAATAAAGTTAGAGTACACAAATAACAAAAGACCCTCCAAGCTTAGTCTACCCAATGTACTTGAGCCCTCTGAGCTCTTGCTACCAACGGACTTCATGGAGTTATTTCTTCTCTAGCTTTTTGGATTCCGCAATACGCCCGATTGCATCCGCCAAGTCCCACCGGTTTCTTTTGGCAAATTCCCAAAACTTCCCAAGTTCCAAAACACTCTCTACACTCTAAAAAGGTATGGGTTGTGTTTGGGTACAAATCTCCTCTCAAGGTATGACAATGAGAGAGGGAAGGAAAAGAGGCTAGAATGATTTCTCACTAAGGATTAGTAGCTCTCTCTTTAAAAGATGGGTGTGTGTTGTAGAAAACCTATCTAGGGTTTTTCTTTCTGAATGACCTCCATACACATTTGTGGGTAATGAGGGTATATATAGTATGGGTGAAGGGTAAGAAAGTCACACTTAAAAATCCTCTAGGCAGAGAGTTTCGCGGGTGTCTCGCGAAAATGTCTTACTCGCGAGACACTAGTGAAATCCTTCAGGCTGGCACGTCGCTTCAGCTTCCAGCATGTGCTTCTCACGTGGCTCTTTCGTGGGTTAGCTACTAGCGAAACAGTAGCGAAAACCACTGATCTTCAATTTAGCTTGAATCTTCACCAACTTAATACTAAACCCAATACAATAAAATCCCACAAAATACAAGGAACAAAATTAAAGCAATTACAACACTTTTTGTCATGGAATAAAGCCAACATAAAACATAGTTGTAAATCACAACTTTACATCATCTTTCATAAGTTCCACAATCATGGTGAGAAGTTTTGCTTCCAAAATTCTATAACACTGTATTATTTTTTTACTTGGACGCTGACATTTCATTGGTTCTAAATCATATCTATATGCATCTCAATAGAGGATAAGATTTGAGGACAATAACTTCTCTAGTTAAATTTACCACTTCAATTTCTATGCAAGTTTTACTTTGCATAATTCTTCTTTCAATTATTTTTTCGATTATTTTTCATTAAATAAGTTTTACTTTGCATAATGCTTCTTTAAATTCACCATTTTAATTCACAAGTAAATGATTAGATTTTAAGCAACAACATCTTTGAAGCTTAGACAAATACCTAATCAACTTATCCCGAGCAAAAGTATCAATTGGTGCCATTTGATGAGTTGATACATCTTGCTGACAAAAAGGTTTCAAAGTGTTTAAAATGAGTTTTTTTTTTTTTTTTTAATTTTTTAAAATTTTTAGAATGCCATCAATTTAAAATGAAAAGTTTAGGAATTTCATACCGTTTGTGGTAACATTCCCTCGGAAATGTGTCAACAGAGAGAGAGAAGAAGCTCTGATTCACTCTTCTCCCAGGTCTGGCTAGAGCTGCGTTTGCCTTGTGGTGAAGAGAGAGTTCAATGATAGAGAAAGCAATTTCTGGAGGAGAGAGAGAGAGAGAGGGTACAGAGCTCGGCCACAGAGAGAGAGGGTGTGAAAATAATAATAACTTTGCTAAAAATTTATAAGATATAGCAATATAGCATGTTGTAAATCGGTTGTATATATTATATACTATTATATTTATAAAGATGGTATCAAAACTCCATATAAAAATAATGTTATTTACTTTTTCCCACTTTTTTTTTTTTTGAGAAGGATACGTATTCCCACTTAACTCATATCAATTTGGGAAAAAAAAATCATAGCATTTTAGAAAAAAAAAATTTATAAAAAATTCTATGTTCTTTGCAATTAGCATTACTCCGTTCAAAGGTCACATCTTAAACCTATATCATATAACAAAAATTGGTTCTAGAAGTAGTGGTGTGGCAAAGTAGAATGGCCATGTATATATAACACTAAGAAGTTTAGAGCAATTGCTGCTGTGGTATGGAGAAAAAAAATTATTACAAAGAGTGTTTTACCAAAAATAAAATAATAGAATGGCAAAGACCGTATATCACTATCTATCAACAATCTACCTGGGCTTGAAGGGAACTCCATTCCAAGTCTTACCATGAATTTGCGAAAGCTTTAATTTAGTCTTCTTTCTCATCTTTCACCGGGTCCATCTTGCATGATTTCCCTGATCATGGTGAGAAGTTCTGCTTCCAAAATTCTGTGACACTTCATTATTTTTTTACTTAGGCACTGACAAATTCATTGGTTCTATATCATCTTTATGCGCATCCTAATAGAGGATAAGATTTGAGAACAATAACTTCTCTAGTTAAATTCACCAGTTCAATTCCCGTCCGAGTTTTACTTTGCATAATTCTGCTTTCAATTATTTTTTTGATTTTTTCCATTAAGCAAGTTTTACTTTGCATAATTCTACATTAAATCCACCAATTTAATTCACAAGTACATGATTAAATTTTAAGCATAAGTATCAATTTGTGCCATTTGATGAGTTTTTTTTTTTGAAAAATAATTACAACACGTTGATAATCCTGCAGCTTAAACCCTTTCTCCCCTAGACCCTCAAGCACTTTGTACATGGGGAGGTGCCAATTCAACTGCAAGGACTTTGGCATGCCATTTGATGAGTTGAAACATCTTGTTGACAAAAAGGTTTCAAATTGTTTAAAATGAGTTTTATCATATGTTTAAAATTATTTTATAACCTATATTTGGTTTTTTATTTATTTATAAAACTTGATAGTTACAATGGGGAAGTGGCGATTTTAATCCTAGATGTCTGTTGAAAACACCAAGAAATACTTGTTAAGCTATAAGACTATTTGCTTTTTTAATAAAAGGTTAGTCTTACATGATACGCATTTATCATTAACATAAATTAACCTTTTGCTTTCACGTATGGTTTTCTATTTACAATAAGTTTTTTCATTTATTTGTAAAATATATTTAATATTTAAAATATTTATTTAACTTATATATAATTCTTATTTAAGTTGCATAATACTCTAGCATCTAAAAAATAAAAGTACTGTCCTTGTATTGAAAACTATAAACACAGTCCAATTCCACCTGTTATAATTTCAGACAAACGAAAAGAAGTAGAAATTTTTTAAATATATAAATATAATTGCAGATTAAAATATCAAGCTAGTTGTATATGAAAACAACATATTTTAGCATAATTTTACAATAACGTTCATTGAAAATATGAAATAGTACAAACATCTTACCTGACAAAGCTCATGTCCAATTGCAAGGATACACTTTTATTTTGCTCTTATAATGAAAGCAAAATAGAAAAACAGAGTTATTTATGGCTGTATGTATTGCTCCTCGTAATGAAAGCCATACCTACTACCTCCGCCCCACATGCCTATGTGCTCGGATTCCTCGGCATTGGTTTCCTCCAAGGTACAGCTGTGGGAAGATCCTGCATAAAATGTCATCAGCGTGTTTGCAATACCAAATCCTTCACCTCTTACAAAACACAAGAGGCCAAATGATCATCCCCAAGCCAAAAACAAATCCCAGTTCTACACTTAGGTAATTCCAGTCAATTAAAGGCCGAGAATTTGAGTTACTATCTTTGAATGTTGGAGGGGGCGACCTTGGCTTTGTAGATGTGCATGTTGTCTTCAAAGGGGACCCACATAATCCTTTGTTCCCCTCAAAGGAAGTTTCCAAAAATGTTGCAAATTGCTTGATGTATGGAATTGGCCCAACCAATTGATTAAACGAGAGGTTTAATACTGAAAGGAAAGTAAGATTATTTGCAAGTTGCATAGGGATCTCACCGCTAAGCTTGTTGCTTGATAAGTCCAGTGACTCAAGTTTACTTAAATTTCCCAGAGATGGTGGGATTCGGCCTGTGAAAGCATTGTGCGACAAGTTGAGACTATACAAGGATTTGAGCACTCCTATTTCTTCTGGTATTGGCCCTTCAAGATTGTTGCATGAAAGGTCAATTAAAGTTAAAATGGTAAGAATCTTCAACTCAATCTCCATATGTTTAAAGGTAATAGTTACTACATCTGGATAATACAATTTACAGTCATGAAAATGGAGGTAATTGAGCTCTGACTGAGCCTCATTATCAACCATCATTGCATCTGAGTTGGCCAAGGCTTTTATTGATAGCTTACCACTAAAGTTGTTAGAGGCTAGGTCTACAATTTGAAGCTTCGGCCCAGTAACATTTGGCCCTTCACAACCAACAGATCCATAAAATTTGTTTGATTGTTAGACAAGGACGCGCAAATTAGATATTCCTTTCAAGTAACAAGGGAAGGCATCATGTATCTGGTTGTTCCCAATGTCCAATACCTCCAAATGTGTGCAATTGGCAAGAGACTTTGGTACCACACCTTCTAGTAGGTTTTTATTGACATTCAGAGTTTGTAAACTACAATCACTTGGAAATGTATCAGATATTTTGCCAGTGAGGTTGTTTCTCCTTAGATTCAGAACCCATAAACTTTTACTCATTGAAGAGAAGCAATGGGGAATTGTTCCATTTATGAAGTTATTAGACAGATCTAGAGCTCCAACAAATGTAGCATTACATATTGATTCAGGGATTTGCCCATGGAATTTATTGTTTGAAAGAGATAAGAAAATACTAGGATTGCTGTCATTCCATGACAAGTCCAGCACTGGTATAACAGAGTTGAAATTATTCATTGACAAATCCAGATAATTAAAAAATGGTAGGGGAGTTGGGAGTTGCCCCTGGAGTCGGTTGGAGTGAAGGTCTAGCAAATATTTTGGAGAAAGATTGAGTAATGGTCCCTCAAGGTAGTTACATGAGAGATTTACAAAAGAAAGTTCAGGAAGTTTCCAAAACCAGTTGGGTATCTCCCCATGTATTTGGTTATCTGAAAGGTCTAGATACACTAAATTGGCTTGGTTTCTCAAGAATTCAGGAAATATTTTCAACTTGTTAGAGGCCAAAGCCAATTTCTCAATTTGGGGAAAGGAGGATAATGAGGAATTAGTTCCATTATATTCTATCAACAAGTTGTTATAAGAAAGATCCAAAGTTGTAAGATTTCTCAACTGTTGAATCACATGAAGCTGGAAGGAGCCATTGAAGTTGTTTGAAGAAAGTGATAGGGTATGAAGACCTTAGAGTTCAAAGATAGAAATGGGAATTGGCCCTTCCAAGTAGTTGTTATTCAAATCAAGTTCTTCCAGCAGGAAAGAAGAAACGTTTGAAAATTCAAGGAGTTGACCAGAAAAATGGTTGTTGCCAAGATGCAATTTTCGCAATGATGGAAGCAAAAAAAGAGACGCTGGAATACTCCCTTCAAGTGAATTGTGATGCAAATAAAGTTCCAAGAGACTCTGAAGCTCTTTCCCATGACTGAAAGTAATCTGAGCTATCAAATTATTACAAGAAAGATCTATCACGGTCAGATTCTTTGCTATGCTGAATGATGGAATTGGTCCGGTGAAGTTGTTTGATGACATGTCTAAACAAACCAATTGAGTAAGGTTTGTTATGGAGTTTGGGATTGATCCAGTGATATTGCACTCTGAAAAATCTATGTCAGATAACCTTTTAAGGTTGTCAATAGAATCAGGAAGTGTCCCTGAAAAATTTGTACCTCTAAGCAGCAGTGACTGAAGAGAACCATTTGGATAAAATTCTGGCAAAGAACCTTGAAGTAGTTCATTACCTGATAAGTCTACCGTCTGCAGTGTTGGAACCTGGAAGATCTTTTTTGGAAATTGTCCATTCAATCCACAAGAACGGAGATTCAAGGATGTCAAATTTCTGAAATCTGCAAAAAATTCTGGAACTGGAGCATAAAAATTGTTAGCGTTGAGATTGATTATTGAGAGAGATTGAAGCTTCTGTAAAGAGGAATCAAGAGGCCCCGGAAGATCACAATATGACATGTTCAACACTACTAGATTTGGCAGTGAGGATGATAAGGCTTGACACCACTCGTTCCCTTGCTATGATATATGTATACCATCAAGATAAAGTTCCGTAAGGCGCGTAAGGTTCTGATCTAGCATAGCTAAATTTGGGTTCTCAAGTTCCAACTCATTGATAGACAAATCGAGAGTAACTAACCTTGTGAGGCGTGAAATCTCAATCGGAATCTGCTCAGAAATGCCAGCATTTGACAAATTCAAATAACTCAAATTTGTCAGATTTCCGAATTCCGGTGGAATATAAGAATCGTAGAAGTAGTTATTAGCCAAATTCAGGTGCTGGAGTTAATGAAGGCGGAAAAGGCTACTTGAAATGTGGAGTCTACCATAGATTGATTCGTTGTTGAGGTCGAGACTAACAACACATCCCTCGCTGCAGGTTACTCCTTCCCACGAACAGCAATCAACACTTTCTTTCCAACGCACCAGTTTTGTGGACAGCGTACAGTTGAAATTGAGGCTGTTCTTGAATTCAAGCAAATAGGATTGCTGATCGCGAAGACATTGACCAGACACGGCAAAGATGAGGGTAAGTGAGCATATGAGTATCTGGAGAAGCCTTGAAAAGAGCTGAATTCTCATTGGAGGCTGTGAAAATAAACACTCAAGGGTAAATAATTGAAGGGTTGATGAAATTAATGGTGGGTTGAGGATAAACACTCATGAAGATGATTACCCTTTTAACCTGTGTCTCAAGCAGTACTGTGGAACCGAAAACAACCAGAAAAGCTGTTGCTTTCTCACTGTACGGATAAAGCCACTACTTTTGCCATGTGGCTTCTTTAAAAAAAAAAAAAAAAAATTGGACCATTTTCGGATTATTTTAATGTTAAAATTACGCCCTCTCATCGTTTGTTAGGCTACGTAGGAAAAATAAAGGACATAAGCTGGAATGTTTTCAAAATTTTACAGATTGAAAAAAAAATATTTAGAGGGTGTTTGGTAAAGTAATTTGAGATAAGATTTTTATAGTTTTTTTAAATTTATATAGGTGAAAAAGTGTGAACTTGTTGAACAAGAAAATTAACCAATTTTTTTATCTTTTAAAGCTCGACTTAGATCAGTTTCTTTTCTATCTTATCCATAAAGAATCAATACAGGAATATATATATATATAGGATTTTACTAATGTGTGCGTTAAAGTGTGAGACATACAATAGTATACTATTTTTGGAAAAAAATTTATCGAAAATTGAAAAAGTTTTACAATATTTTCAATTTTTCATAAAACATTTTTAAAAATTGAGTTTAAAACACACATTAACTGGACCTATATATATGCATGGTGAGACTTGTCATGTCATGTCATGGGTAGAATAAATGAGCATAGGAAAAACTTGGTAAGAAGATTTATAAGTCATCAATAATGCTAAAGGCATTGACGAGAAAACGCGGGTAAAAAGCTTTATTCCTATCCCATGACTCCCAGTTCTAAAAGTCATGCCCGACTTACAAAAGTCATGCCCGCCTCATATGCTTCTTTACATGGCCCAAAGTTCAAAAGGATGAAAAGGACCTTTTAAGCAGAATTATTGGCTATACCTAAGGAGTGGTGCAAACTTGATGGTGTTTTTTTTTAGCAATTTCCCTTCCTATGTGCTCTAATTGGCTGTTCAGGTTGACACCCAAAAACACGTCCCTCGCTTCAGGTTACACCTTAATTTCCACAAAAAGCAATCAGTACTTTCACTCCAATGCACAAGTTTTATGGACAAAGTATGGCCAAAATGGCCAAATACCACAATTTTCAAAAATTTGTAGAAAAAAAACACTGTTTCGGAACTAAATAGGGAAATACCACTTTTCTGGAACTCGAGTTTCAGAAACTCGAGTTCCAAATGGTACTCGAGTTTATGAAACTCGAGTTCCTCATCAGTTCCGCCACCGTGGCACTGCTGAGCTGGAATTTATGCGATTAAAAAAAATAATGTGGTACTTGAGCTTGGTAAACTCGAGTTCCATGCAACACAGTACTTGAGTATACCAGGCTCGAGTACCTATTATAAAAACATAAACATAAACATAACAATAAGTGGCTTTTTTATGTTTTTATTTATTTAAATAGAAGCATTGTAAAATATAGAGATTTTAATATCAAAATATGAATTAATTTCCCTATTTAATTAAAATTGTTCGTTATTTTCTCATAAAAATTGTTCACTGTTTCTTGCATAAACTATTTCTAGCATTTTGCATAAAATTATTTTATGTTTAGCATTATTTAAAAAATTGTTCACTCTCTTTTCTGCGTAAATTATTCTCTGTTCACTAATTAAAAAAATTGTTCACTGTTTTCTCATAAAACACCTAGTGAAATCGTGTTTTCTAAATTTAAACGCCAATCTGAATGCTTTTTCATGTTTGAATTTCACAATAATTGAATCTATTTTTCTGCATTGATAAAATCTATTTCTACATTAATAAAATTTGCTATCTGCACATCATGTTTACAATATATTCGAATCTGCTTACTACATTCATAAAATTTGTTTTCTGCATTAATTAAAACTATTCATTGTTTTCTCATAAAAATTGTTCACTATTTTCTGCATAAACAGTTTCTAGCATTCTGCATAAAATTATTTCTGTTCAGCATTATTTAAAAAAATTGTTCTCTCTCTTTTCTGCATAAATTATTGTCTGTTCACTGCATGAATTTTTCACTATCACATAGATAGAATCATGGTAGAATTTGTAAAGTTTTTGAATTCTAGTTACCTTGATCATCATGGCTACTCTTATACCACTACTTAGCAAGAGCATAAAGGTGTACAGAAAAAAGTTTGTTTTATTACATATGCTTTAAATTTTAAAGATGATTTTCTTATAAAACATTTTAAAAGGACTTTACAAAAGGACATTGACAGAAAGGCTTTGGAATTACATCTTGTTAACACCAGTGCATTTATTGAAGCATTTGGTTGTCAACTCCCTGGCAAGGAGGTTGGAGATTCAAGCTCCACAAAGACAGAATCATAGTCTCCTAAAAGCTATCTTATGGGAACAAGCTTTTCAAAGTTCCACCCTAAGATTTAGCAAAAAACAAGACTTGCCATTAGAACCTTACCCCCTGAAATCTCACAAAATATACTAACACAAAGCCATAACAAGTTCTTATGATAAATGGATGTACCTTTTCAAAGTATTAGTCTCTACAGCATTTATCAGAACAGAAGACATGACAGATGACATATGGCTATCTCATAAAGCTATATGGTATGAAAGTTTTAGAGAAGCAGACAGAGTTTATGAAGGAATAGGAGACAGATACAATCCTTATCTGGGATTACTTATCAATACGGAGACAGAAGATCTAGTAATTCGTGATACTTTATGGTTATCAGAAATGCTAGAAGCAGGGTTTATCAGCAAATTAATCATAACTTCTAGAATTCAGATTAGTTTATTTCCCAAAGTCATCCAAGAAGTAACCGCACAGATTGGAGAACTTAATTATATGAAGATCACTATCTGGAGTACTCTTCCAACTTGGGATAGTAGTTATTATTTGGAAGCTCGGCCAGCACACATTTTGGTTCTTATTCATGATTGGGGTTGTATGCTTGAATACAACTAGTATATAGGAGATACTTATTTACCACTTAATGATCCGGATGCTGTGGCTCAAGAATGGTCTAATTTCATGAGCAATAAGATTTATGAGATACCAAAAGAATTAGGTAGAGGCTTCTACTTATATAGTTACACAAACAGGATAGCTGTATATGGTCCAATACCTTCAGCAAGGAGGCTATTTGGGAAAAGAAAGATTGTTAAGGATCCTAGAATGATACTGATTGAAAGACAGACAAATAAATCACTATTCACTGGCGACAAATCACTATTTCTCTAGCGACAGATCATTATTCACCAGCACGCGTGAATAGCTTCCAGACAAATCAAGATAGTCCAGACAGATATAGACAGTTCAGACAGATACAAACAGTCCAAACAGATACAGACAGATGTTCAAAAGTTACTACTGTTTACTAGCATGCATAAAAAGAGATCTGATAGATTCCCGAGATCTGAAAGATTCCGAGACAAATGTAGACAGACTATTAATCATCAGTACTAATTTCCATGCCACCGACAGATTAACTTGAGTTAAATTTACCTACTCAGGTTACTTTACCATGGTTCATTTCACCTATAAAAGAGACGGACTATGAAGACAGAAGACAAGTTTCTAAGATTCTAATCTTTTAAGTTCCAAGTTTTAGAAAGCCTTTTGTAATAGCCTTCCCTCTCCCTCAAAAGACTTTTGTACTCTCTCCCCCTCTTGTAATCTTGTAACCTTCCTCTTCAGACAGTTTTATTTTCAAACTTGTATCAAAGACAACAATTTGTCAGTTTATCAAAGACTAAAGTTTTTATTCAAGTAAGATTTTACTAGTTTCCGTTTTCATATTCCATACTCCATTTTAACCTTATTTTGAATAGACTGAAGTTTTCTATTTACTCTCTTTATTATCTATTTTATCATTGTTTATGCTTCCATATTACTGCTATGCTCTCTCCTAGGTAGTCATTGGTATTAGAGCATCCGGATCATAAAACACCTAATGAACAGTGAATAATTTATGCAGAAAAAATAGTGAACAATGTTTCAAATAATGCTGAACATAAAATAATTTTATGCAGAATGCTAAAAATAGTTTATGTAAAAAATAGTGAACAATTTTTATGAGAAAACAGTGAAACGTTTTAATTAATGTAGAAAACAGATTTTATGAATACAGTAAGCAGATTTGAATATATAGTAAATATGATGTAGCACCAACTATGGCATGAGTAGTTTTTTGAAGACACGTCACCAGCTTGCTGCTATAGCACCAACTGTAGTCATACGAACCACATGCGCCAACAGACGCCACTGTTTCACACGTGCTGCTCAACAGGTCCACACGATTTCACACACTGTCCAGTAAAATCATCCACATTCACGTGAATACTTAAATATATGAATAATCGTACCCTAGTGCCAAGGACATAGCACCGTGTCAATTAAATATGATGCTCTGTTCAAGAACACTGCAACCACCGCCCACATCTTTAAATCTCACTATGACATTGGGAACATTTAAAATCCTGTTCATGTAGTGTTTTTCCAACCTATATTGACATGACAAGCCCTAATAACTGAAATTATAATGCTTGGAACATGAAAATGAGGTTATAAATGCACCACATAATGATCTTATTTGTATCCCACTAACTTCGTAGATTGACTAAGCTATGATTCGCAACGCCTCAACATCAATTCGTACAATGCGAAACAAGTTTGGATCTACTTCAACAAATGGATTATCACAAGTTCCAGCAGATCAACAACTACAAACATACACAGACCACTATGGAGGGAAATGCGTTGGAAAGAAGAGAGATTTCCTTAATATGCCAATATACACGTACGAGAGTCTTGGAAGCGTCGAGCACATCATGGTTGGCAAACCTACAAAACTAAGTATAGATACCACCGCAATAGAGTTCACCGTAGCAAAACCACCATGGTCAACCCTATACGAGAAAAGGTGTGAGTTGAAGGTGTATTGTCGATGGCATGGGTTACAAGTTCCTAAGGCACGCTCAGCCGAGTTACCTAGAAATGAACCTGCCAACATACTTGCTCGTCTTGAATAAGAGAACAATCAAATGCAAAGGCGATTAGACCGTTTTCATGCAATCAAAAGCTAGGAAGCATCTAAAGGGGTAGGCGCAAGAGTGAGCCATCAAGTCTATTAATGAAGTTACTGCGTTAGATGATGAAAGAGATATTTCAGACTTCTCAGATTCAAGTAATGATGATTTCTAAAAATTTCTACCTACGAACATTAAACGTTGTTGTTAATGTCTACCATTGCTACACTGATGTTCGTAGTGCTGCATGTGCTGCTCAACGATTCTTTGATTTTCCATTGAGTTTACATGATTTTGTTCATTCAACGATTTCGGATGATCAATACATTAGTACATAGTTTCCATTTAATTTTCAAGATTTTATACATTCAACGAATAAATTTTGTTTTTTACAAATTCGAACGATCTGTACATCTAATGTACACAATTTTTTCTTGAATTTTTATGATTTTGTACTTTCAACGAAATTTGATAGGCCAAAAACGTATTGACCCCTAGTGCAGCGAAAATTAAATTGACACCGTGATTTGTTTTTGAATGGGGAAAACTAACACAGCAAAAACCCCACCGAGTGATTTTAAGGTCACCACTCCCAAGAAAACAGTGAACAATTTTTATGAGAAAAAAATGACACGGTGATTTGCACTAGTTTATCTTTCTCTTGAAAAAGCTGTTGTGTTTGTATGTCATTGGGTTTGGAGCTTCGTGATCTTCATCGTGTTGATGAACTAAAGAATTTTGCAGCCAACATCTTTCTCAAGTTGGTGAGTAAGGCGTGTACTAGGATACGCACATCAATTGGTTAGTCACGTACTGTGAGCCATGTATTGAAAATGAGAAATTGTCACTACATAAACAAAATATTTGGTCAAGAACCTGCTTCAAAGTTGTATGTGAAAACTTAAAACCCAAGCCACCACCTTTATTTGATCAGGTGGATGTAGTTTCTGTTTTCTTTTTTTTTTTGGTTGGTTGATAATTTATGTTGCTTGTGACAACTTATTTAAGTACAGCAACAATGCCGCTCAATTTTTTATTTTGGTGGTTCTTTGGTCTAGATTTCTTACCATGTATTTCGTGGCATAGATTTTTGGATAATCCTAAAAATGTTTAACTTTTTAGATAAACTAAATAAGGAGTAATAATAATAATAAAATGTAATAAAAGGAGATTTTCAATACATTACGATTCATTGTATTCAAATCATCTCTAACTTCTACTCATTTTGTCACACTTATTCTATACTTCTACATGGTAGACTGTAGGTGAAGTAGAAAAAATAGTGAGTTTATTAGAAAGTGATAAACAACTAATCACAGTCTATTATTATTGAATAATTTTGACAAAGTGTGTATCAAAATAGATTTTATAAATGCAGAAAAATAGATTCCATTATTGCGAAATTTAAACATGAAAAAGCATTTAGATTTGGCTTTTAAATTTAGAAAACATGATTTCACTAGGTGTTTTATGAGAAAACAGTGAACAATTTATGCAGTGAACAAAGAATAATTTATACAGAAAAGAGAGAACAGTTTTTTTAAATAATGTTGAACAGAAATAATTTTATGCAGAATGCTAGAAACAGTTTATGCAAAAAACGATGAACATTTTTTATGAGAAAACAATGAATAGTTTTAATTAATGCATAAAATAAATTTTATGAATGTAGTAAGTAGATTCGAATATACAGTAAACATGATCTGCAGAGAGCAAATTTTATTAATGTAGAAATAGATTTTATCAATGCAGAAAAATAGATTCGATTATTGTGAAATTCAAACATGAAAAAACATTCAGATTGACATTTAAATTTAGAAAACATGATTTCACTAGGTGTTTTATGAGAAAACAGTGAACAATTTTTTAAATAGTGAACAGAGAATAATTTACGCAGAAAAGAGAGTGAACAATTTTTTAAATAATGCTAAACATAAAATAATTTTATGCAAAATGCTAAAAATAGTTTATGCAAAAAACAGTGAACAATTTTTATGAGAAAACAATGAACAATTTTAACTAATGTAGAAATTAATTCATATTTTGAAATTAAAATCTCTATATTTTACAATGCTAATATTTAAATAAATAAAAACATAAAAAGCTACTTATTGTTATGTTTCTGTTTATGTTTTTATATTTAAATAAATAAAAACATAAATAAGCAACTTTTTTATGTTTTTATTTATTTAAATAGATGCATTGTAAATTATAGAGATTTTAATTTCAAAATATGAATTAATTTCTACATTAATTAAAATTGTTCATTGTTTTCTCATAAAAATTGTTCACTGTTTTTTGCATAAACTATTTCTAGCATTCTGCATAAAATTATTTTTATGTTCAACATTATTTAAAAAATTGTTCACTCTCTTTTCTGTGTAAATTATTCTCAATTCACTAATTAAGAAATTGTTCACTGTTTTCTCATAAAACACCTAGTGAAATCGTGTTTTCTAAATTTAAACGCCAATCTGAATGCTTTTTCATATTTGAATTTCACAATAATTGAATCTATTTTTCTGCATTGATAAAATCTATTTCTACATTAATAAAATTTGCTTTCTGCACATCATGTTTAGAGTATATTCGAATCTGCTTACTACATTCATAAAATTTGTTTTCTGCATTAATTAAAACTATTCATTGTTTTCTCATAAAAATTGTTCACTGTTTTTTGCATAAACTGTTTCTAGCATTCTGCATAAAATTATTTCTGTTCAGCATTATTTAAAAAAATTGTTCTCTTTCTTTTCTGCATAAATTATTTTCTGTTCACTGCATAAATTGTTCACTGTTTTCTCATAAAACACCTAATGAAATCATGTTTTCTAAATTTAAAAACCAAATTTGAATACTTTTTCATGTTTAAATTTCACAATAATCAAATCTATTTTTCTGCATTTATAAAATCTATTTTGATACACACTTTGTCAAAATTATCCAATAATGATAGATTGTGATTGATTGTTTATCACTTTCTAATAAACTCACTATTTTTTTCTACTTCACCTACAGTGTAGCATGTAGAAGTATAAAACAAGTGTGACAAAATGGGTAGAAGTTAGAGATGATTTGAATACAATGAATCGTAATATATTGAAAATCTCCCTTTATTACATTTTATTATTATTATTACTCCTTATTTAGTTTATCTAAAATGTTAAACATTTTTGGGTTTATCTAAAAATCTATGCCACGAAATACATGGCAGGAAATCTAGACTAAAGAACCACCAAAATAAAAAATTAAGCGGCATTGTTGCTGTACTTAAATAACTTGTCACAAGCAACATAAATTACCAACCAACCAAAAAAAAAAAAAAACAGAAACTACATCCACTTGATCAAATAAAGGTGGTAGCTTGGGTTTTAAGTTTTCACATACAACTTCAAAGCAGGTTCTTGACCAAATATTTTTTTTCTTTGAAGTTTTTCATTATCAGATTTGTTATATACTTTGCCTCTTGACCAACTTCGAAGCATGTAATGTGGAAAATTGGGATAAAATAATAAGCCACTATTATGAGTGTATAATCATATGCACAATCTAAACTATATTTTTTCTTTGTGGGAAGGTAGGCATGG
Source organism: Castanea sativa (assembly GCF_040712315.1). Lineage (NCBI taxonomy): Eukaryota > Viridiplantae > Streptophyta > Magnoliopsida > Fagales > Fagaceae > Castanea > Castanea sativa. The sequence continues at coordinate 15,978,584 of NC_134021.1, read as the reverse complement.
CACTGCGGGGGTGGCGTAGTGACACGAATCTCAAGGGGTCTAGAAGTAAGAAGAAAAAAATGGTTGACAATAGCGATTGGAGGCCATGGTCAGAGCTCCCAAAGGCTTTGTTTGATCGGATAACAAAGTTAGAGCTCCCTAATGGTTCATAAAATCTATTTCTACATTAATAAAATTTGCTCTCTGCACATCATGTTTACTGTATATTCGAATCTGCTTACTGCATTCATAAAATCTGTTTTCTGCATTAATTAAAATTGTTCATTGTTTTCTCATAAAAATTGTTCACTGTTTTCTGCATAAACTATTTCTAACATTCTGCATAAAGTTATTTTATGTTCAGCATTATTTAAAAAATTGTTCATTCTCTTTTTTGCATAAATTAGTCTCTAGTCACAATGATAAAATAGATAATAAAGAGAGTAAATAGAAAAATAGATATATTCAAAATTAGGTTAAAATGGTGTATGGAATTTGAAAACAGAAACTAGTAAAATCTTACTCGAACAAAAACTTCAGTCTTTGATAAACTTGAAAACAAACTGTTGTCTTCAATACAAGCTTGAAAATAAAACTGTCTAAAGAGAAAGGTTACAAGATTACAAGAGGGGGAGAGAGTACAAAAGTCTTTCTGAGGGAGAGGGAAGGCTATTACAAAAGGCTTTTTAAAACTTGGAACTAAAAAGCTTAGAATCTTAGAAACTTAGAAACTTGTCTTCTATCTTCACAATCCATCTCTTTTATAGGTGAAATGAACCATGGTAAAGTAACCTGAGTAGGTAAATTTAACTCAAGTTAATCTGTCGATGCTATGGAAATTAGTACTAATGATTAATAGTCAGTCTACGTCTGTCTCGGAATCTTTCAGATCTCGAAAATCTATCAGATCTCTTTTTACACATGCTAGTAAACAGTAGTAACTTTTGAACATCTGTTTGTATCTGTCTGGACTGTCTGGACTATCTTGATTTGTTTGGAAGCTATTCACGCGTGCTGGTGAATAGTGATCTGTAGCCAGAGAAATAGTGATTTGTCGCCAGTGAATAGTGATCTATTTGTCTGTCTTTCAATCAGTATCATTCTAGGATCCTTAACAATCTTTCTTTTCCCAAATAGCCTCCTTGCTGAAGGTATTGGACCATATACAGCTATCCTGTTTGTGTAACTATATAAGTAGAAGCCTCTACCTAATTCTTTTGGTATCTCATAAATCTTATTGCTCATGAAATTAGACCATTCTTGAGCCACTTAAGTGGTAAATAAGTATCTCCTATATACTAGTTGTATTCAAGCATACAGCCCCAATCATGAATAAGAACCAAAATGTGTGCTGGTCGAGCTTCCATATAATAACTACTATCCCAAGTTGGAAGAGTACTCCCAATAGTGATCTTCATATAATTAAGTTCTCCAATCTGTGCGGCTACTTCTTGGATGACTTTGGGAAATAAACTAATCTGAATTCCAGAAGTTATGATTAATTTGCTGATAAACCCTGCTCCTAGCATTTCTGATAACCATAAGGTATCATGAATTACTGGATCTTCTGTCTCTGTATTGATAAGTAATCCCAGATAGGGATTGTATCTGTCTCCTGTTCCTTCATAAACTCTGTCTGCTTCTCCAAAACTTTCAGACCATATAGCTTTATGAGATAGCCATATGTCGTCTGTCATGTCTTCTATTCTGATAAATGCTGTAGAGACTAATACTTTGAAAAAGTACATCCATCTATCATAAGAACTTGTTATGGCTTTATGTGTTAGTATATTTCATGGGATTTCAGGGGGTAAGGTTCCAATAACAAATCTTGTTTTTTGCTAAATCTTAGGGTGGAGCTTTGAAAAGCTTGTTCCCATAAGATAGCTTTTAGGAGACTATGATTTCGTCTTTGTGGAGCTTGAATCTCCAATCTCCTTGCCAGGGAGTTGACAACCAGATGCTTCAATAAGTGCACTAGTATTGCTGAGTAGTAGTATAAGAGTAGCCATGATGATCAAGGTAACTGGAATTCAAAAACTTTACAAATTCTACCATGATTCTATCTATGTGATAGTGAAAAATTCATGTAGTGAACAGAGAATAATTTATGCAGAAAAGAGAGAGAACAATTTTTTAAATAATGCTGAACAGATATAATTTTATTTAGAATGCTAGAAACTATTTATGCAGAAAACAATGAACAATTTTTATGAGAAAACAATGAATAGTTTTAATTAATGCAGAAAACAAATTTTATGAATGTAGTAAGCAGATTCGAATATACAATAAACATGATGTGCAGATAGCAAATTTTATTAATGTAGAAATAGATTTTATCAATGCAGAAAAATAGATTCAATTATTGTGAAATTCAAACATGAAAAAGCATTCAGATTGGCGTTTAAATTTAGAAAACACGATTTCACTAGGTGTTTTATGAGAAAACAGTGAACAATTTTTTAATTAGTGAACATAGAATAATTTACACAGAAAAGAGAGTGAACAATTTTTTAAATAATGCTGAACATAAAATAATTTTATGTAGAATGCTAGAAATAGTTTATGCAAAAAACAGTGAACAATTTTTATGAGAAAACAATGAACAATTTTAATTAAATAAGGAAATTAATTCATATTTTGAAATTAAAATCTCTATATTTTACAACGCTTCTATTTAAATAAATAAAAACATAAAAAAGCTACTTATTGTTATGTTTATATTTATGTTTATGTTTATGTTTATGTTTATTTGTCAGAGTTTAATAAACTCGAGTTCCTTACAAGGTACTTGAGCTTGGTGAGCTCGAGTACCATAGAAATAAACATAAACATAAATATTTTTATAATAGGTACTCGAGCCTGGTATACTCGAGTACTGTGTTGCATGGAACTCGAGTTTACCAAGCTCGAGTACCACATTATTTTTTTTAATTGCATAAATTCCAGCTCAGCAGTGCGATGGTGGCGGAACTGATGAGGAACTCGAGTTTCTGAAACTCTAGTTCCAGAAAAGTGATATTTCCCTATTTAGTTCTGAAACAGTGTTTTTTTGCTACAAATTTCTGAAAATTGTGGTATTTGGCCATTTTTGTCGACAAAGTACTGTTAAATTTGAGTCTGTTCTTCAATTTGAGCAACAATGATAGCTGCTCACCAAAGCATTGGCCTGACTCCGCAAGGACAAGGAAGCTGAGGAAAAGTGAGCATACATTAAAGACAAATGGTGATGACTCATTGACATGGCCGTTTTAACCACTAGGAAACCAAAAGTGTAGAATGGGTTGGTTTAGGTCTAGTGCATTCAGTATACTAGACCTGGTTAAATGATGACACGTGCTTAAAAATGAATACATGTTATCATCTCAACGGGTCCAATATTACCAAGCATTGGACCTAAGCCTAACCTGAATGGGTTTGTAAGAAGATGTAGCACCTTTTTCAAGTGGAGCAACTAATGATGATTATCAAAAGAAGAAGCCTTCTGGTCAAGCTAAATCTATTGTCAAAGAATCAATTGCTTCAGATATAGAAGAAAACAAAGGGAAATCAAGATATAGAAGAACAGAGAAATAGAGGAAGTCCAGGTGTAGCAGAGCAGAGCACGACATGTAGTTAGTTGCTATATACGACTTGTAGTTTAGTTAGAATATTGTATATATGTTCACATGTGCCAACCATTGTTAGTAATACACGTGCCAAGAACTATTAGTATTTAGTTAGCATTTAGTTAGCACAATTCGAGGGAATTAGTTAGAGTTAGTTACTGGTTTTCAGTGTGTATCAGTGTATATATATAGAGCTTTATAATTCTAATTAAAGCAATGAAATCATTTTTCCCAAATTAATTTTTCATATGGTATCAGAGCACAAAACCTGGGGTTTTCTTCTTTAACAAATTTGGGAACTTTCTTCTTCATTTCTCTTCGTCTTCCTCAAAAGCTTCGAAGCTCCTTCCATGGCTGCCACTAGTACAGCTGTTTCTTCGACCTCTGAGACTCAACCTTCAACACAGGATTCATCAAATGTGAATGATCGTTTGTTTTTACACCATAGAGAAAATCTTGGTGCTGTTCTTGTTTCTTAACCCCTAATTGGTGGAGAAAACTATCCTGCTTGGGCTAGGTCTGTTAGGAAATCACTCATCGCTAAGAATAAGCTTGGCTTCATAGATGGCTCTCTCACCTTGTCATCTCCAATTGTAGATTCTCCAATAGTAGTTCAAGCTTGGATTCATGTAGATAATATGGTAGGGACTTGGATTATTAATTCAGTCTCTCCAAGGCTTCAAGCTAGCATTGTCTATAGAGAAACTGCTTTGGAAATTTGGAATGATTTGAGGAATACTTTCTGTCATAAGAATGGTCCAAAGATTTTCAATTTACAAAAGCAAATCTCAGAGCTCCATCAAGGTGAAGTTTCAATCACTGATTTCTTCACACAATTGAAGGTCTTATAGGATCAATTACAAAGTCTCAATCCTTTCACTTTGTGCACTTGTGGAAAATGTCAGTGCAATGTAAATCAAAGGCTTACTGATCTTCAAGCAAAAGAATCAGTGATGAAATTCCTCATGGGACTAAACAATTCTTTTTCTTAAGTCAGAACTCAGATTTTACTCATGGATCCTTTACCTCCTGTTAACAAGGTGCATTCTTTGTTAATCTAAAAAGAGATGCAAAGGAGTGTTAGTATGGGTACGAGAGTTGAGTCTACTGCTTTAGCCACCAAGACTTAGAACTTCACTAATGGGGCTTCTAATGGTAAAGGCAAAGAGAGACCATTGTTTACTCATTGTGGCAGGCTAGGTCTTACCATTGACAAGTGTTACAAATTACACGGATTTCTCCCAGGTTACAAGTCAAAGAACAAGTCCATGGCCCATCTGGTGTCTTCTACTATTCCAGATCATTTTCACAATCATATGGCATTGACTCCTCAAGAAGGTGTGCCTGGTCATGCACCTGTCACTACTCATGCACCTTCTTTCACACCAGATTAGTACCAACAGTTACTAGCTCTGATTGGTGCACTACCAAGGCCATCTTAGCAGAATTCTACAGGGCAGGAGCACCATATGGCCAATACTGTGGGTTTTCCTAATAACACAGTAGCAGGTATGCCTTTAAACCTCAAGCATTCAGTCTATTCTACTCAGTTTGTTAATAGAAAAGCCTATAACATGGAGACTTGGGTTATTGATACTGGGGCTACTGATCACATAGTTTGTTCTGTGAGTTTACTAACCTCAATTACTACTATTTCACATTCTATGGTCCAATTGCCTAATGGGGAATCAGCTATTGTCACACATGTTGGAACAATTCAACTTTCTTCACATCTAGTCCTTACAAATGTCCTTTGTGTACCTTCCTTTTCTTTTAATCTTTTATTTAAGGTACTCGACTATTACAAAGCCGAGTTTTGGGTAGGTTGATGTCACACTGGATCGCCACCACGGCTTTTGGGCATTAAATATTACAGGTGTACTGTTTAGAACTCGGCAATGGAGAAACCAAGTTATATGCAGAATAAAATGGAATTTTGAATGAAACGTCTCCAAAACAGTTTGTCTCCCTCCTCCCTCAGTCCGATTAGTAGCCACCCTCAGTTTGTTCTATCACCCTTAGTCTATTCAGTAGACCCATTCCAAGTTCAACACATCTTCAAGTTTTCTACTCGTAGGCCAATGCTCAACCCAAACCCACACCCAAATGCACACGCAAAACTCTCACCATAACCCTCACCATAGCCGAAGCTCAACCTAATCCATCTTCAAAGTTAAAGGATTAGAAACGTATTAAGGTAATTTTTAAATGCTAAGTTCAATTTTTTTTCCCTTTGCATTTAATCTGAGTTAAGTATGGTTTATGCGTGTACTTTGATTTAAGTGTGGCTTTTTAAGTTTTTCTCTGTTAGATTTTTCTCTATTCATTATTATTGTTGTTGTTGTTTTAGCTTTGTTGGGTTTGGTTTTGAACTGGGTTTTGATGCATAATTAGGGCACAAATTCATGTAAAATAAAGTTGATGGTCATAATCGGTGAGGTCATGAATTACATACATTCACTTAATCTCATTGTACCTAATCAACAATACTAGAGAAACGGAGTAAAGATCTTGGGAATTATCCATCATATATGCTAGCATGACGGTGGCATGACAATGGTGTTCGTTATTAGGGAAAATTGCTTTTTAATTCATATAGTTTGAAAGGTTATCAAATCAAACTCTACAATTACAACAAAAAGTATATATAAAATAAAATAAAATCTAATCTTTACCCAGGTAAGTGGAACTATATTGTATTTGGGATTTAATATGGATTGTCGGTCTAATTTGTTCTCTTAAAGTAGGAGCTTTAAAATATATTTTTCCAAATACTTATAATAAACTAACTAGAGACTCAATAAAACTATAGACACATCTTATTGCCTAATTTTTTGCTCAAGAGGGGCAAAAGCTTAGAATCTCTTGTTTACCAAGTATAAAACCAATGGCTTGGCCAAAGGAAGAAAACTCTTAGGATTTACCTCCGACCACTAATTTAATTACATGACCACGTGCAATTCAAATTTGATTGAACTCTTTTCTTATAAATTTTGCTAACATAAACTTTCTACTAGCAACTTTAAGAACCACCTCAAAAATTTATAGTTGTGTTGATATTATGTCTTTAACTTGATTACCAATCTTAGCAATACCAATTTCATATTCAACACCAATTGCTATTCCCTTACCCTAAATCAATGGCACAATCTAGCCTTTATATTTTTTTTTTCCCTTTTCTCCCTCAAACATCCTTAGCCATGGATGTGATCTCTTGCAAAGCAAAATAAATCTATAGGACTCTATTTCTAAGCCCTGAGCATACAAGAAAACTCTATTTTAAGTGAATTTTGTACTGTAAGATGTCATGCTCTTTTGCAAGATTAGCTTTAGACATGCATGTGCTTTATGTGGGGAATAACTATCATACATTTATGGTCAGGTTAAAATTGTTGCTTTGTCTACTTAAGGAGAAACAAAAATGCCATTTAAAGAGTAAAATTGCAATTTAAAGAGCAAGTACTTATATATTTCTAATGCTTTTGATTGGGACTACCTCAAAATGTTTATTCTGTTTTATTTGTTCTTAGCATGGTAATGGGCTCTTAGCAAGGTCATCGAGCCCATTTTATTACTAATTTTTTTTTTTTTTTTAGTAAAGAACTTAAGTCAAAATTGCAAAATTTCTCATAATAATCTAATTTAAAAATGATCAAAAACACCATGACAATGGATTTGTTTTTCTTTTGCATCTTTTGCCTTATTACATCATTAATTGTTACATTTGAAATTCTTCCATCATCTTTTTCAATTTTTTTCTCTTTTATGTCATGTAGAACGTTGTAAGTACTAAATAATTATCATAGTTTCTCTAAGAAAAACTTCATTTCCAAGTTTCAAATAGTTTAAATACTACTACTCCTATTAAAACTCTACTACCAAAAAATTATAGAATTTTCTAATAATAATTTTTATTATGAGTTTAAATTTTTTTTAATAATCTGCCATGAATTATTAATTAATAATAAATATTTGTTTAATAATATGCCATACTTGCACTTTGTGACTCCGTGTGTGGCTCATTATAGATGTTAGAATTATAGTTAAGTGATTAAATTCACCTCTTGCTTTGCAGTAGTAACTGCGGTCTCTACTAGTTATGCATCAATAATTTCTTCTAGGCAAAACCCTTGCAAATGTTTTGAGTGAGTCTGTAGTCCTTCTATTACTTATGTCTAGGCTGCCACTTCTCATCACAATGATAACAGAACCCTTTCTTCTGTCTTTCATCCATTTAAGTTGGAGAGATCGTGCGGACAAGAAGTTTAGGCTTTAGTTGGTCCAACCTTGTACAACCTTAAATGATCCCAAGACAGGCCTACTTGAATCTTGAGAATTTTTGGAGGTTTTCCTTCCAATTAAGACTTAAGAGGTACTCCTCTTGAATTTTTACTAATCCAAAGCTGCATTAAGATTCAGTGGGTTTAGCATTCTCACAAAAAGTCTAATCTCATCATTTAATCCAATGAGAAAACAACTTGTGCTTTTCTGACAGCCCCTTAATCCTATTTGATAGTGCTTCAAATTGCCCATTAAAAGATGCAATAGAGCTGGTCTGCCTTAGCCTTGTAAGGGCTTCCATTAGATCATCATAGGATGTACTTCCAAATCTTTTTTGCGATGCCCTAACAAAAGCCTCCCAAGTCCCAAATAGTGAATAGGCTTCCTTCTTTAGCATCTTGAAACCACACAAGCGCCTCCCTAATAGGGGCTGTTGTGACTGTTTCCTATCATATGGTAAGATTGTTGTGACTGTTTCTTTGTAGTGTATTTCTAACATGATTGGATCCCTAAAATGGTTTTTGAAATTAAAGAGGTTCTTCATTCGTTTTCCATTTCTTTACTAAAATCTTTGTGCTGATAATTTACTACTTTAGATTCGGTATTTGATATTTGTGATGAATATAAATTGTATATGTTAACATGTATAGTGTTGTGAGCTTTAGGCCCAACTAGTTTACTTGTATAGCACACATTCTTGTACTACACTCTTACTTGTATTGCACTCATATTTACTTGTATTGCACTCATATTTACTTGTACTGCACTCATATGCCTTCTATATAAAGGCACTCATGTATATTCTTTCAGTGAGAAATACAATACAAGCATTCAGTATTTCTAACATGGTATCAGAGCCACTGCTCTGACTTTTTCTTCGCAGTCTTGTCTCTCATTGGTGTTATTCCAGACTCACAATTGCTTTTGTTGTTACAACGGGTGCTGCAACTATTCACTGCTAAACCTCTAACGCATCTCAGTCATCGTCTCTGGTTTTGGACCTGTAGTCACCGCCGTTCAGAGTGTCGAGATCACTGCCATATCGTCGCCGTCGTGATCCTTGCCCTGATTGAGTTTTTTGCAGGTACCACTGAGATATTCCTTCGCCGATCTACTACTTGGTGGAATCCTGACCGTCATCAGAGGCTCTACGCGCCGCCACGCGCCGGTCAAAGTTTCGACAAAATCATACACGCGCCTCACGCGCCACTAGGGTTGCTCCGATCTTGTTGCCACCGCCACCATCGGAATCGCCTTTCTCCGATCTACAACTTCATAAACAACTCGGCTTCATCGGATTGGTCATGTGCTCCCATGCACCGCCAGTATAAGCATGCCCCGTGCCACGTGCCTCATGCGCCGTCTACGCTACATCATGCGCACCACACGCCACACACGCCAACTGCTCTGCCACGTCAGCCCTAGCTAACGTCAGCGTCCTGTCATCTGCTGACGTCATCCACCAATCAGCCTGCTAACGTCATCCGTTGACCTGTCTCTGTTGACCGTTGACTTCTAGAGTTGACTTTGACCAGAGTTAACTGTTGACTTTTTCTAGAGTTGACTTTTTGCAATCCAAGTGCTCCTTACCCATTTTTTCACGTAGATTTCATTTTTGTAATCCATTTTTGCATATTTTTCCTCTAAATGAAGAATAAGGACAGTCTTCTTCCTTTTGCAACAATCGTCGCTGACAATCCAGCAAACGTTTTTGCAATTTTTGCAAACATTTTGGCCATAATATTGAGACTTGTTATCAGCACAATAAATCCGCTGTTTCAATTTCTGCTGCCACTATTGCTAACACTGAGAGTGTCCAACCAATGGCTCCCGTCTCTGCACAGTCTAAGTCTTCAGGTTGCACTTTCACCATGTCCACAGATGACCTTAAAAACATCATCGTCAATGTCATTCATATGGTTGGTAATGCATCTTATTCCTCTTCTCTCTCAGCTTTATCTGGTATGTCTCCTTCCTCTTGGCTTATGGATTCTGCTTGTTGCAATCACATGACACCTCACTTGTCCTTATTTTCTGAACTTCAACCTGCACCACACCTTCTTACTATTCGTACAGCAAATGGTTCCACAATGTCTGGTCATAATATAGGTTCCGTTTCAACCTCCAACCTCCAACCTCCAACCTCTCAGTTCCTAAGGTCTTTAATGTTCTTGACCTTTCTTACAATTTGTTTTCTGTGGGACGATTAGCTGAGTTGGGTTATCGCATTGTATTTGATTATTCTAGGTGTATTGTGCAGGATCCAAGGACGGGACAGGAGCTAGGGACTGGTCCTAGAGTTGGGCGTATGTTTCCCGTGGACAACCTTCGTCTTCCACTTGTTGCTCCTGTTTCTGTTGCAACAGTTGCTGCAGTTTCTTCTATTCCTTCCCTTGCACTTTGGTATGCTCGACTTGGTCACGCATCTTCTTCTCGTGTACAACAATTGGCTTCTAGAGGTTTGTTAGGTTCAGTGTCTAAAAAAAAATTTGATTGTGTTTCATGTCAGTTAGGAAAACAACCAGTTTTGCCTTTCAATACTAGTGAATCAATATCCACTGATATCTTTGACCTTATTCATTGTGATGTTTAGGGACTTTCCTGTATCTCTAGTATTGGTGGATCTCAATATTTTGTTGTCTTTGTTGATGATTACTCTCGCTATAGCTGAATTTTTAATATGAAACATTGTTTTGAATTATTGCAAGTGTATTCTAATTTTGCAAAAATGGTTGAAACTCAATTTTCTAAACGTATCAAAATTTTTCGATCTGATAATGCTCTTGAGTACACTCAATATGCTTTCCAAGCTATTTTGCATTCCTATGGCATTGTTTATCAACTAACTTGTCCAGGTACCTCTCAGCAAAATGGTTGAGCCGAACAAAAACTTCGTCATATTCTTGACACTGTTCGTGCTCTCCTTCTCTCTACCAAAGTTCCTGCTCCTTTTTGGGGCGAAGCTGCTCTTCATGTTGTTTATACTATTAATCACATTTCCAGTCCTGTCATCCAAAATCAAACTCCATATGAGCGCCTTTTTGGGTCACCTCCAGACTATCACCACCTTTGCTCCTTCTGCTCTGCTTGTTTCGTTCTTCTTCAGCCACATGAGCATAACAAACTTGAGCCTAGGTCAAGGCTTTGTTGTTTTCTTAGTTATGGCGAAACTCAAAAGGGGTATCGATGTTATGATCCTGTTTCTCATCGTCTTCGTATCTCCCGCAATGTTGTCTTTTGGGAACATCACTTCTTTGTCGAGCTCTCTCACTTTCGTGCTTCTCTATCTTCCTCTTCTGTCTTAGATGTATTTCCAAATGAGGCACATATTCCTTCTATAGCTGCTCCTAACCCTCTTGTAGTTGCTCCTGATCCTCCTATAGCTACTCCTAATTCTCCTATAGACTTCTCTGTCCAACCATCAGATATCCTTGATCCATTTCCTAGTTCCCCCTTTAATGAACAGGTCGAAGACGAGCTACCCAACCTTGATCTTAGGTCCCCTGCTCTTGCTCCGCCTGAAGATCATGCACAAGACATTCCACCTCGTCACTCAACTCTGGTAAGATCCATTCCTGTACATTTACTTGACTATCATTGTTACACTGCCCTTGCTACACTACATGAGCCTCACACCTATCGTGAGGCTTCCACTGACCCTTTATGCCAGATTGCAATGAAAGAGGAACTTGATGCATTATCTAAAAACCATACTTGGGACTTGGTCACTCTTCCTCCTAGGAAATCTGTGGTTGGTTGTAAGTAGATCTACAAGATTAAGACTCGCTCTGATGGGTCCATTGAGCGCTACAAAACTCGTCTTGTTGCAAGAGGTTTTACACAGGAGTATAGGATTAATTATGAAGAGACATTTGCTCCTGTTGCTCGTATATCATCTATTCGTGCCCTCTTAGCTGTTGTTGCTGCCAGTAAATGGGACCTTTTCCAAATGGATGTCAAAAATGCATTCCTTAATGGGGATTTAAGTGAAGAAGTTTATATGCAACCTCCTTCTGGTCTCTCTGTTGAATCAAACAAGGTTTGTCACCTTCGACATGCACTTTATGGCCTTAAACAAGCTCCACGTGCTTGGTTTGTCAAATTCAGCTCTACCATCTCTCGCTTGGGTTACACGGCCAGTCATTATGATTCTGTCTTATTTCTTCGTCGCACTAACAAAGGCACTATTTTACTTCTCCTGTATGTGGATGATATGATTATAACTGGTGATGACTTCAGTGGCATTCAAGAACTCAAGGATTTTCTCAGTCAGCAGTTTGAGATGAAAGATCTTGGACATCTCAGCTACTTCTTGGGTCTTGAAATCACTCATTCTACAGATGGACTTTACATTACTCAAGCTAAGTATGCCTCTAAACTCTTGTCTAAAGCTGGACTCACTGATAGCAAGACTGTTGACACTCCAGTCGAGCTTAATGAGCATCTGACTCTCTCAGGGGGGAAATCATTGTCTAATCCCTCTCTTTACAGACGCTTAGCTGGCAACCTGGTTTATCTCACTGTTACTCATCCAGACATTTCCTATGCTGTTCATCAGGTGAGCCAATATCTGTCTGCTCCATGATCGACTCATTATGCTGCTGTTCTGCTCATTCTTCGGTACCTAAAGGGTACTCTCTTCCATGGTCTTTTCTACTCTGCTCAGTCTCCTCTTGTTCTCTGTGCATTTTCTGATGCTGATTGGGCAGGAGATCCCACTGATCGCAGGTCCACCACTGGTTATTGCTTTCTTCTTGGTTCTTCTCTAATTTCTTAGTGAAGCAAGAAACAAACTCATGTGGCCCGTTCTAATACTGAAGCAGAATATCGTGCCCTTGCTGATACCACATCTGAGCTTCTTTGGTTACGATGGCTTCTCAAAGACTTAGGTGTGTCTACATCCTCTACTACTCCTCTTTATTGTGACAACAAGAGTGCCATTCATATTTCTCACAATGATGTCTTCCATGAACGGACTAAACACATCGAGATCGATTGTCATTTTATCCATTATCATCTTGTCCATGGTGCTCTCAAGCTAATCTCAGTTTTCTCTATAGATCAACTTGTAGATATCTTCACCAAGTCACATCCTAAGGGACGCCTTCGTACTTTGGTTGATAATCTCAAGTTGGTCTCACATCCACCTTGAGTTTGAGGGGGGCTGTTAACATGTATAGTGTTGTGGGCTTTAGGCCTAACTAGTTTATTTGTATAGCACAAATTCTTGTACTACACTCTTACTTGTACTGCATTCATATTTGCTTGTACTGCACTCATATTTACTTGTACTGCACTCATATGCCTCCTATATAAAGGTGCTCATGTATATTCTTTCAGTGAGAAATACAATACAATTATTCAGTATTTCTAACAGTATATAATATTTACTTATGCGTGGAAAGTCTAGTTAAATTTTGCAATAATTTCATTAATTTCATTGCATTAATTGCTTGGGGCCTAAATCAGAATTTTTCCAGGGGCATTAAAGCTTTTAGAAGATATAGATCTCAAAATAAGATTTTGCATAACAGATACTCAAGCAACTAGCATAGCACTAGAGACTAGGACACTACCACCAGCACCAGCCTTAGTCCTCTTCCTCCTGACCATTCTCTTCGCCTTAGGCCTCCTTTTAGTGGTTCTCTCTTTGTCTTTCTGAACTATACTTGATAGCTTGAACTTTTTGGACAAACAATAATTTAAAATGGTATTA